>NW_027457882.1:0-33659 GCF_050624435.1 Tenrec ecaudatus
GGGAGCCCTAGCCTTAGCCTAGGGGAGCCCTAGCCTAAAGCCTAGGGGTGCCTGAGCCTGAAGGCTAGGGGAGCCCTAGCCTTAGCCTAGGGGAGCCTAAAGCCTAGGGGTGCCTGAGCCTGAAGGCTAGGGGAGCCCTAGCCTTAGCCTAGGGGAGCCCTAGCCTAAAGCCTAGCGGTGCCCGAGCCTGAAGGCTAGGGGAGCCCTAGCCTTAGCCTAGGGGAGCCTAAAGCCTAGGGGTGCCCGAGCCTGAAGGCTAGGGGAGCCCTAGCCTTAGCCTAGGGGAGCCCTAGCCTAAAGCCTAGGGGTGCCCGAGCCTGAAGGCTAGGGGAGCCCTAGCCTTAGCCTAGGGGAGCCTAAAGCCTAGGGGTGCCCGAGCCTGAAGGCTAGGGGAGCCCTAGCCTTAGCCTAGGGGAGCCCTAGCCTAAAGCCTAGGGGTGCCCGAGCCTGAAGGCTAGGGGAGCCCTAGCCTTAGCCTAGGGGAGCCTAAAGCCTAGGGGTGCCCGAGCCTGAAGGCTAGGGGAGCCCTAGCCTTAGCCTAGGGGAGCCCTAGCCTAAAGCCTAGGGGTGCCCGAGCCTGAAGGCTAGGGGAGCCCTAGCCTTAGCCTAGGGGAGCCTAAAGCCTAGGGGTGCCCGAGCCTGAAGGCTAGGGGAGCCCTAGCCTTAGCCTAGGGGAGCCCTAGCCTAAAGCCTAGGGGTGCCCTAGCCTGAAGGCTAGGGGAGCCCTAGCCTTAGCCTAGGGGAGCCTAAAGCCTAGGGGTGCCCGAGCCTGAAGGCTAGGGGAGCCCTAGCCTTAGCCTAGGGGAGCCCTAGCCTAAAGCCTAGGGGTGCCCTAGCCTGAAGGCTAGGGGAGCCCTAGCCTTAGCCTAGGGGAGCCTAAAGCCTAGGGGTGCCCTAGCCTGAAGGCTAGGGGAGCCCTAGCCTTAGCCTAGGGGAGCCCTAGCCTAAAGCCTAGGGGTGCCCTAGCCTGAAGGCTAGGGGAGCCCTAGCCTTAGCCTAGGGGAGCCTAAAGCCTAGGGGTGCCCTAGCCTGAAGGCTAGGGGAGCCCTAGCCTTAGCCTAGGGGAGCCCTAGCCTAAAGCCTAGGGGTGCCCTAGCCTGAAGGCTAGGGGAGCCCTAGCCTTAGCCTAGGAGCCCTAGCCTAAAGCCTAGGGGTGCCCTAGCCTGAAGGCTAGGGTAGCCCTAGCCTTAGCCTAGGGGAGCCCTAGCCTAAAGCCTAGGGGTGCCCTAGCCTGAAGGCTAGGGGAGCCCTAGCCTTAGCCTAGGGGAGCCCTAGCCTAAAGCCTAGGGGTGCCCTAGCCTGAAGGCTAGGGGAGCCCTAGCCTTAGCCTAGGGGAGCCCTAGCCTAAAGCCTAGGGGTGCCCTAGCCTGAAGGCTAGGGGAGCCCTAGCCTTAGCCTAGGGGAGCCCTAGCCTAAAGCCTAGGGGTGCCCTAGCCTGAAGGCTAGGGGAGCCCTAGCCTTAGCCTAGGGGAGCCCTAGCCTAAAGCCTAGGGGTGCCCTAGCCTGAAGGCTAGGGGAGCCCTAGCCTTAGCCTAGGGGAGCCTAAAGCCTAGGGGTGCCCTAGCCTGAAGGCTAGGGGAGCCCTAGCCTTAGCCTAGGGGAGCCTAAAGCCTAGGGGTGCCCTAGCCTGAAGGCTAGGGGAGCCCTAGCCTTAGCCTAGGGGAGCCCTAGCCTAAAGCCTAGGGGTGCCCTAGCCTGAAGGCTAGGGGAGCCCTAGCCTTAGCCTAGGGGAGCCCTAGCCTAAAGCCTAGGGGTGCCCTAGCCTGAAGGCTAGGGGAGCCCTAGCCTTAGCCTAGGGGGAGCCCTAGCCTAAAGCCTAGGGGTGCCCTAGCCTGAAGGCTAGGGGAGCCCTAGCCTTAGCCTAGGGGAGCCCTAGCCTAAAGCCTAGGGGTGCCCTAGCCTGAAGGCTAGGGGAGCCCTAGCCTTAGCCTAGGGGAGCCCTAGCCTAAAGCCTAGGGGTGCCCTAGCCTGAAGGCTAGGGGAGCCCTAGCCTTAGCCTAGGGGAGCCCTAGCCTAAAGCCTAGGGGTGCCCTAGCCTGAAGGCTAGGGGAGCCCTAGCCTTAGCCTAGGGGAGCCCTAGCCTAAAGCCTAGGGGTGCCCTAGCCTGAAGGCTAGGGGAGCCCTAGCCTTAGCCTAGGGGAGCCCTAGCCTAAAGCCTAGGGGTGCCCTAGCCTGAAGGCTAGGGGAGCCCTAGCCTTAGCCTAGGGGAGCCCTAGCCTAAAGCCTAGGGGTGCCCTAGCCTGAAGGCTAGGGGAGCCCTAGCCTTAGCCTAGGGGAGCCCTAGCCTAAAGCCTAGGGGTGCCCTAGCCTGAAGGCTAGGGGAGCCCTAGCCTTAGCCTAGGGGAGCCCTAGCCTAAAGCCTAGGGGTGCCCTAGCCTGAAGGCTAGGGGGAGCCCTAGCCTTAGCCTAGGGGAGCCCTAGCCTAAAGCCTAGGGGTGCCCTAGCCTGAAGGCTAGGGGAGCCCTAGCCTTAGCCTAGGGGAGCCCTAGCCTAAAGCCTAGGGGTGCCCTAGCCTGAAGGCTAGGGGAGCCCTAGCCTTAGCCTAGGGGAGCCCTAGCCTAAAGCCTAGGGGTGCCCTAGCCTGAAGGCTAGGGGAGCCCTAGCCTTAGCCTAGGGGAGCCCTAGCCTAAAGCCTAGGGGTGCCCTAGCCTGAAGGCTAGGGGAGCCCTAGCCTTAGCCTAGGGGAGCCCTAGCCTAAAGCCTAGGGGTGCCCTAGCCTGAAGGCTAGGGGAGCCCTAGCCTTAGCCTAGGGGAGCCCTAGCCTAAAGCCTAGGGGTGCCCTAGCCTGAAGGCTAGGGGAGCCCTAGCCTTAGCCTAGGGGAGCCCTAGCCTAAAGCCTAGGGTGCCCTAGCCTGAAGGCTAGGGGAGCCCTAGCCTTAGCCTAGGGGAGCCCTAGCCTAAAGCCTAGGGGTGCCCTAGCCTGAAGGCTAGGGGAGCCCTAGCCTTAGCCTAGGGGAGCCCTAGCCTAAAGCCTAGGGGTGCCCGAGCCTGAAGGCTAGGGGAGCCCTAGCCTTAGCCTAGGGGAGCCCTAGCCTAAAGCCTAGGGGTGCCCGAGCCTGAAGGCTAGGGGAGCCCTAGCCTTAGCCTAGGGGAGCCCTAGCCTAAAGCCTAGGGGTGCCCGAGCCTGAAGGCTAGGGGAGCCCTAGCCTTAGCCTAGGGGAGCCCTAGCCTAAAGCCTAGGGGTGCCCTAGCCTGAAGGCTAGGGGAGCCCTAGCCTTAGCCTAGGGGAGCCCTAGCCTAAAGCCTAGGGGTGCCCTAGCCTGAAGGCTAGGGGAGCCCTAGCCTTAGCCTAGGGGAGCCCTAGCCTAAAGCCTAGGGGTGCCCTAGCCTGAAGGCTAGGGGAGCCCTAGCCTTAGCCTAGGGGAGCCCTAGCCTAAAGCCTAGGGGTGCCCTAGCCTGAAGGCTAGGGGAGCCCTAGCCTTAGCCTAGGGGAGCCCTAGCCTAAAGCCTAGGGGTGCCCTAGCCTGAAGGCTAGGGGAGCCCTAGCCTTAGCCTAGGGGAGCCCTAGCCTAAAGCCTAGGGGTGCCCTAGCCTGAAGGCTAGGGGAGCCCTAGCCTTAGCCTAGGGGGAGCCCTAGCCTAAAGCCTAGGGGTGCCCTAGCCTGAAGGCTAGGGGAGCCCTAGCCTTAGCCTAGGGGAGCCCTAGCCTAAAGCCTAGGGGTGCCCTAGCCTGAAGGCTAGGGGAGCCCTAGCCTTAGCCTAGGGGAGCCCTAGCCTAAAGCCTAGGGGTGCCCTAGCCTGAAGGCTAGGGGAGCCCTAGCCTTAGCCTAGGGGAGCCCTAGCCTAAGCCTAGGGGTGCCCTAGCCTGAAGGCTAGGGGAGCCCTAGCCTTAGCCTAGGGGAGCCCTAGCCTAAAGCCTAGGGGTGCCCTAGCCTGAAGGCTAGGGGAGCCCTAGCCTTAGCCTAGGGGAGCCCTAGCCTAAAGCCTAGGGGTGCCCTAGCCTGAAGGCTAGGGGAGCCCTAGCCTTAGCCTAGGGGAGCCCTAGCCTAAAGCCTAGGGGTGCCCTAGCCTGAAGGCTAGGGGAGCCCTAGCCTTAGCCTAGGGGAGCCCTAGCCTAAAGCCTAGGGGTGCCCTAGCCTGAAGGCTAGGGGAGCCCTAGCCTTAGCCTAGGGGAGCCCTAGCCTAAAGCCTAGGGGTGCCCTAGCCTGAAGGCTAGGGGAGCCCTAGCCTTAGCCTAGGGGAGCCCTAGCCTAAAGCCTAGGGGTGCCCTAGCCTGAAGGCTAGGGGAGCCCTAGCCTTAGCCTAGGGGAGCCCTAGCCTAAAGCCTAGGGGTGCCCTAGCCTGAAGGCTAGGGGAGCCCTAGCCTTAGCCTAGGGGAGCCCTAGCCTAAAGCCTAGGGGTGCCCTAGCCTGAAGGCTAGGGGAGCCCTAGCCTTAGCCTAGGGGAGCCCTAGCCTAAAGCCTAGGGGTGCCCTAGCCTGAAGGCTAGGGGAGCCCTAGCCTTAGCCTAGGGGAGGCCCTAGCCTAAAGTCAGGGGTGCCCTAGCCTGAAGGCTAGGGGAGCCCTAGCCTTAGCCTAGGGGAGCCCTAGCCTAAAGCCTAGGGGTGCCCTAGCCTGAAGGCTAGGGGAGCCCTAGCCTTAGCCTAGGGGAGCCCTAGCCTAAAGCCTAGGGGTGCCCTAGCCTGAAGGCTAGGGGAGCCCTAGCCTTAGCCTAGGGGAGCCCTAGCCTAAAGCCTAGGGGTGCCCTAGCCTGAAGGCTAGGGGAGCCCTAGCCTTAGCCTAGGGGAGCCCTAGCCTAAAGCCTAGGGGTGCCCTAGCCTGAAGGCTAGGGGAGCCCTAGCCTTAGCCTAGGGGAGCCCTAGCCTAAAGCCTAGGGGTGCCCTAGCCTGAAGGCTAGGGGAGCCCTAGCCTTAGCCTAGGGGAGCCCTAGCCTAAAGCCTAGGGGTGCCCTAGCCTGAAGGCTAGGGGAGCCCTAGCCTTAGCCTAGGGGAGCCCTAGCCTAAAGCCTAGGGGTGCCCTAGCCTGAAGGCTAGGGGAGCCCTAGCCTTAGCCTAGGGGAGCCCTAGCCTAAAGCCTAGGGGTGCCCTAGCCTGAAGGCTAGGGGAGCCCTAGCCTTAGCCTAGGGGAGCCCTAGCCTAAAGCCTAGGGGTGCCCTAGCCTGAAGGCTAGGGGAGCCCTAGCCTTAGCCTAGGGGAGCCCTAGCCTAAAGCCTAGGGGTGCCCTAGCCTGAAGGCTAGGGGGAGCCCTAGCCTTAGCCTAGGGGAGCCCTAGCCTAAAGCCTAGGGGTGCCCTAGCCTGAAGGCTAGGGGAGCCCTAGCCTTAGCCTAGGGGAGCCCTAGCCTAAAGCCTAGGGGTGCCCTAGCCTGAAGGCTAGGGGAGCCCTAGCCTTAGCCTAGGGGAGCCCTAGCCTAAGCCTAGGGGTGCCCTAGCCTGAAGGCTAGGGGAGCCCTAGCCTTAGCCTAGGGGAGCCCTAGCCTAAAGCCTAGGGGTGCCCTAGCCTGAAGGCTAGGGGAGCCCTAGCCTTAGCCTAGGGGAGCCCTAGCCTAAAGCCTAGGGGTGCCCTAGCCTGAAGGCTAGGGGAGCCCTAGCCTTAGCCTAGGGGAGCCCTAGCCTAAAGCCTAGGGGTGCCCTAGCCTGAAGGCTAGGGGAGCCCTAGCCTTAGCCTAGGGGAGCCCTAGCCTAAAGCCTAGGGGTGCCCTAGCCTGAAGGCTAGGGGAGCCCTAGCCTTAGCCTAGGGGAGCCCTAGCCTAAAGCCTAGGGGTGCCCTAGCCTGAAGGCTAGGGGAGCCCTAGCCTTAGCCTAGGGGAGCCCTAGCCTAAAGCCTAGGGGTGCCCTAGCCTTAGCCTAGGGGAGCCTAAAGCCTAGGGGTGCCCTAGCCTGAAGGCTAGGGGAGCCCTAGCCTTAGCCTAGGGGAGCCTAAAGCCTAGGGGTGACCTAGCCTGAAGGCTAGGGGAGCCCTAGCCTTAGCCTAGGGGAGCCTAAAGCCTAGGGGTGCCCTAGCCTGAAGGCTAGGGGAGCCCTAGCCTTAGCCTAGGGGAGCCTAAAGCCTAGGGGTGCCCTAGCCTGAAGGCTAGGGGAGCCCTAGCCTTAGCCTAGGGGAGCCTAAAGCCTAGGGGTGCCCTAGCCAGCCTGAAGGCTAGGGGAGCCCTAGCCTTAGCCTAGGGGAGCCTAAAGCCTAGGGGTGCCCCAGCCTGAAGGCTAGGGGAGCCCTAGCCTTAGCCTAGGGGAGCCTAAAGCCTAGGGGTGCCCCAGCCTGAAGGCTAGGGGAGCCCTAGCCTTAGCCTAGGGGAGCCTAAAGCCTAGGGGTGCCCCAGCCTGAAGGCTAGGGGAGCCCTAGCCTTAGCCTAGGGGAGCCTAAAGCCTAGGGGTGCCCCAGCCTGAAGGCTAGGGGAGCCCTAGCCTTAGCCTAGGGGAGCCTAAAGCCTAGGGGTGCCCCAGCCTGAAGGCTAGGGGAGCCCTAGCCTTAGCCTAGGGGAGCCCTAGCCTAAAGCCTAGGGGTGCCCCAGCCTGAAGGCTAGGGGAGCCCTAGCCTTAGCCTAGGGGAGCCCTAGCCTAAAGCCTAGGGGTGCCCCAGCCTGAAGGCTAGGGGAGCCCTAGCCTTAGCCTAGGGGAGCCCTAGCCTAAAGCCTAGGGGTGCCCCAGCCTGAAGGCTAGGGGAGCCCTAGCCTTAGCCTAGGGGAGCCCTAGCCTAAAGCCTAGGGGTGCCCCAGCCTGAAGGCTAGGGGAGCCCTAGCCTTAGCCTAGGGGAGCCCTAGCCTAAAGCCTAGGGGTGCCCCAGCCTGAAGGCTAGGGGAGCCCTAGCCTTAGCCTAGGGGAGCCCTAGCCTAAAGCCTAGGGGTGCCCCAGCCTGAAGGCTAGGGGAGCCCTAGCCTTAGCCTAGGGGAGCCCTAGCCTAAAGCCTAGGGGTGCCCCAGCCTGAAGGCTAGGGGAGCCCTAGCCTTAGCCTAGGGGAGCCCTAGCCTAAAGCCTAGGGGTGCCCCAGCCTGAAGGCTAGGGGAGCCCTAGCCTTAGCCTAGGGGAGCCCTAGCCTAAAGCCTAGGGGTGCCCCAGCCTGAAGGCTAGGGGAGCCCTAGCCTTAGCCTAGGGGAGCCCTAGCCTAAAGCCTAGGGGTGCCCCAGCCTGAAGGCTAGGGGAGCCCTAGCCTTAGCCTAGGGGAGCCCTAGCCTAAAGCCTAGGGGTGCCCCAGCCTGAAGGCTAGGGGAGCCCTAGCCTTAGCCTAGGGGAGCCCTAGCCTAAAGCCTAGGGGTGCCCCAGCCTGAAGGCTAGGGGAGCCCTAGCCTTAGCCTAGGGGAGCCCTAGCCTAAAGCCTAGGGGTGCCCCAGCCTGAAGGCTAGGGGAGCCCTAGCCTTAGCCTAGGGGAGCCCTAGCCTAAAGCCTAGGGGTGCCCCAGCCTGAAGGCTAGGGGAGCCCTAGCCTTAGCCTAGGGGAGCCCTAGCCTAAAGCCTAGGGGTGCCCTAGCCTGAAGGCTAGGGGAGCCCTAGCCTTAGCCTAGGGGAGCCCTAGCCTAAAGCCTAGGGGTGCCCTAGCCTGAAGGCTAGGGGAGCCCTAGCCTTAGCCTAGGGGAGCCCTAGCCTAAAGCCTAGGGGTGCCCTAGCCTGAAGGCTAGGGGAGCCCTAGCCTTAGCCTAGGGGAGCCCTAGCCTAAAGCCTAGGGGTGCCCTAGCCTGAAGGCTAGGGGAGCCCTAGCCTTAGCCTAGGGGAGCCCTAGCCTAAAGCCTAGGGGTGCCCTAGCCTGAAGGCTAGGGGAGCCCTAGCCTTAGCCTAGGGGAGCCCTAGCCTAAAGCCTAGGGGTGCCCTAGCCTGAAGGCTAGGGGAGCCCTAGCCTTAGCCTAGGGGAGCCCTAGCCTAAAGCCTAGGGGTGCCCTAGCCTGAAGGCTAGGGGAGCCCTAGCCTTAGCCTAGGGGAGCCCTAGCCTAAAGCCTAGGGGTGCCCTAGCCTGAAGGCTAGGGGAGCCCTAGCCTTAGCCTAGGGGAGCCCTAGCCTAAAGCCTAGGGGTGCCCTAGCCTGAAGGCTAGGGGAGCCCTAGCCTTAGCCTAGGGGAGCCCTAGCCTAAAGCCTAGGGGTGCCCTAGCCTGAAGGCTAGGGGAGCCCTAGCCTTAGCCTAGGGGAGCCCTAGCCTAAAGCCTAGGGGTGCCCTAGCCTGAAGGCTAGGGGAGCCCTAGCCTTAGCCTAGGGGAGCCCTAGCCTAAAGCCTAGGGGTGCCCTAGCCTGAAGGCTAGGGGAGCCCTAGCCTTAGCCTAGGGGAGCCCTAGCCTAAAGCCTAGGGGTGCCCTAGCCTGAAGGCTAGGGGAGCCCTAGCCTTAGCCTAGGGGAGCCCTAGCCTAAAGCCTAGGGGTGCCCTAGCCTGAAGGCTAGGGGAGCCCTAGCCTTAGCCTAGGGGAGCCCTAGCCTAAAGCCTAGGGGTGCCCTAGCCTGAAGGCTAGGGGAGCCCTAGCCTTAGCCTAGGGGAGCCCTAGCCTAAAGCCTAGGGGTGCCCTAGCCTGAAGGCTAGGGGAGCCCTAGCCTTAGCCTAGGGGAGCCCTAGCCTAAAGCCTAGGGGTGCCCTAGCCTGAAGGCTAGGGGAGCCCTAGCCTTAGCCTAGGGGAGCCCTAGCCTAAAGCCTAGGGGTGCCCTAGCCTGAAGGCTATGGGAGCCCTAGCCTTAGCCTAGGGGAGCTCTAGCCTAAAGCCTAGGGGTGCCCTAGCCTGAAGGCTAGGGGAGCCCTAGCCTTAGCCTAGGGGAGCCCTAGCCTAAAGCCTAGGGGTGCCCTAGCCTGAAGGCTAGGGGAGCCCTAGCCTTAGCCTAGGGGAGCCCTAGCCTAAAGCCTAGGGGTGCCCTAGCCTGAAGGCTAGGGGAGCCCTAGCCTTAGCCTAGGGGAGCCTAAAGCCTAGGGGTGCCCTAGCCTGAAGGCTAGGGGAGCCCTAGCCTTAGCCTAGGGGAGCCTAAAGCCTAGGGGTGCCCTAGCCTGAAGGCTAGGGGAGCCCTAGCCTTAGCCTAGGGGAGCCTAAAGCCTAGGGGTGCCCTAGCCTGAAGGCTAGGGGAGCCCTAGCCTTAGCCTAGGGGAGCCTAAAGCCTAGGGGTGCCCTAGCCTGAAGGCTAGGGGAGCCCTAGCCTTAGCCTAGGGGAGCCTAAAGCCTAGGGGTGCCCTAGCCTGAAGGCTAGGGGAGCCCTAGCCTTAGCCTAGGGGAGCCTAAAGCCTAGGGGTGCCCTAGCCTGAAGGCTAGGGGAGCCCTAGCCTTAGCCTAGGGGAGCCTAAAGCCTAGGGGTGCCCTAGCCTGAAGGCTAGGGGAGCCCTAGCCTTAGCCTAGGGGAGCCTAAAGTCTAGGGGTGCCCTAGCCTGAAGGCTAGGGGAGCCCTAGCCTTAGCCTAGGGGAGCCTAAAGCCTAGGGGTGCCCTAGCCTGAAGGCTAGGGGAGCCCTAGCCTTAGCCTAGGGGAGCCTAAAGCCTAGGGGTGCCCTAGCCTGAAGGCTAGGGGAGCCCTAGCCTTAGCCTAGGGGAGCCTAAAGCCTAGGGGTGCCCCAGCCTGAAGGCTAGGGGAGCCCTAGCCTTAGCCTAGGGGAGCCTAAAGCCTAGGGGTGCCCCAGCCTGAAGGCTAGGGGAGCCCTAGCCTTAGCCTAGGGGAGCCTAAAGCCTAGGGGTGCCCCAGCCTGAAGGCTAGGGGAGCCCTAGCCTTAGCCTAGGGGAGCCTAAAGCCTAGGGGTGCCCTAGCCTGAAGGCTAGGGGAGCCCTAGCCTTAGCCTAGGGGAGCCCTAGCCTAAAGCCGAGGGGTGCCCTAGCCTGAAGGCTAGGGGAGCCCTAGCCTTAGCCTAGGGGAGCCCTAGCCTAAAGCCTAGGGGTGCCCTAGCCTGAAGGCTAGGGGAGCCCTAGCCTTAGCCTAGGGGAGCCCTAGCCTAAAGCCTAGGGGTGCCCTAGCCTGAAGGCTAGGGGAGCCCTAGCCTTAGCCTAGGGGAGCCTAAAGCCTAGGGGTGCCCTAGCCTGAAGGCTAGGGGAGCCCTAGCCTTAGCCTAGGGGAGCCCTAGCCTAAAGCCTAGGGGTGCCCTAGCCTGAAGGCTAGGGGAGCCCTAGCCTTAGCCTAGGGGAGCCCTAGCCTAAAGCCTAGGGGTGCCCTAGCCTGAAGGCTAGGGGAGCCCTAGCCTTAGCCTAGGGGATTCTAAAGCCTAGGGGTGCCCTTGCCTGAAGGCTAGGGGAGCCCTAGCCTTAGCCTAGGGGAGCCCTAGCCTAAAGCCTAGGGGTGCCCTAGCCTGAAGGCTAGGGGAGCCCTAGCCTTAGCCTAGGGGAGCCCTAGCCTAAAGCCTAGGGGTGCCCTAGCCTGAAGGCTAGGGGAGCCCTAGCCTTAGCCTAGGGGAGCCCTAGCCTAAAGCCTAGGGGTGCCCTAGCCTGAAGGCTAGGGGAGCCCTAGCCTTAGCCTAGGGGAGCCCTAGCCTAAAGCCTAGGGGTGCCCTAGCCTGAAGGCTAGGGGAGCCCTAGCCTTAGCCTAGGGGAGCCCTAGCCTAAAGCCTAGGGGTGCCCTAGCCTGAAGGCTAGGGGAGCCCTAGCCTTAGCCTAGGGGAGCCCTAGCCTAAAGCCTAGGGGTGCCCTAGCCTGAAGGCTAGGGGAGCCCTAGCCTTAGCCTAGGGGAGCCCTAGCCTAAAGCCTAGGGGTGCCCTAGCCTGAAGGCTAGGGGAGCCCTAGCCTTAGCCTAGGGGAGCCCTAGCCTAAAGCCTAGGGGTGCCCTAGCCTGAAGGCTAGGGGAGCCCTAGCCTTAGCCTAGGGGAGCCCTAGCCTAAAGCCTAGGGGTGCCCTAGCCTGAAGGCTAGGGGAGCCCTAGCCTTAGCCTAGGGGAGCCCTAGCCTAAAGCCTAGGGGTGCCCTAGCCTGAAGGCTAGGGGAGCCCTAGCCTTAGCCTAGGGGAGCCCTAGCCTAAAGCCTAGGGGTGCCCTAGCCTGAAGGCTAGGGGAGCCCTAGCCTTAGCCTAGGGGAGCCCTAGCCTAAAGCCTAGGGGTGCCCTAGCCTGAAGGCTAGGGGAGCCCTAGCCTTAGCCTAGGGGAGCCCTAGCCTAAAGCCTAGGGGTGCCCTAGCCTGAAGGCTAGGGGAGCCCTAGCCTTAGCCTAGGGGAGCCCTAGCCTAAAGCCTAGGGGTGCCCTAGCCTGAAGGCTAGGGGAGCCCTAGCCTTAGCCTAGGGGAGTCTAAAGCCTAGGGGTGCCCTAGCCTGAAGGCTAGGGGAGCCCTAGCCTTAGCCTAGGGGAGCCCTAGCCTAAAGCCTAGGGGTGCCCTAGCCTGAAGGCTAGGGGAGCCCTAGCCTTAGCCTAGGGGAGCCTAAAGCCTAGGGGTGCCCTAGCCTGAAGGCTAGGGGAGCCCTAGCCTTAGCCTAGGGGAGCCCTAGCCTAAAGCCTAGGGGTGCCCTAGCCTGAAGGCTAGGGGAGCCCTAGCCTTAGCCTAGGGGAGCCTAAAGCCTAGGGGTGCCCTAGCCTGAAGGCTAGGGGAGCCCTAGCCTTAGCCTAGGGGAGCCCTAGCCTAAAGCCTAGGGGTGCCCTAGCCTGAAGGCTAGGGGAGCCCTAGCCTTAGCCTAGGGGAGCCTAAAGCCTAGGGGTGCCCTAGCCTGAAGGCTAGGGGAGCCCTAGCCTTAGCCTAGGGGAGCCCTAGCCTAAAGCCTAGGGGTGCCCTAGCCTGAAGGCTAGGGGAGCCCTAGCCTTAGCCTAGGGGAGCCTAAAGCCTAGGGGTGCCCTAGCCTGAAGGCTAGGGGAGCCCTAGCCTTAGCCTAGGGGAGCCCTAGCCTAAAGCCTAGGGGTGCCCTAGCCTGAAGGCTAGGGGAGCCCTAGCCTTAGCCTAGGGGAGCCTAAAGCCTAGGGGTGCCCTAGCCTGAAGGCTAGGGGAGCCCTAGCCTTAGCCTAGGCGAGCCCTAGCCTAAAGCCTAGGGGTGCCCTAGCCTGAAGGCTAGGGGAGCCCTAGCCTTAGCCTAGGGGAGCCTAAAGCCTAGGGGTGCCCTAGCCTGAAGGCTAGGGGAGCCCTAGCCTTAGCCTAGGGGAGCCCTAGCCTAAAGCCTAGGGGTGCCCTAGCCTGAAGGCTAGGGGAGCCCTAGCCTTAGCCTAGGGGAGCCTAAAGCCTAGGGGTGCCCTAGCCTGAAGGCTAGGGGAGCCCTAGCCTTAGCCTAGGAGAGCCCTAGCCTAAAGCCTAGGGGTGCCCTAGCCTGAAGGCTAGGGGAGCCCTAGCCTTAGCCTAGGGGAGCCTAAAGCCTAGGGGTGCCCTAGCCTGAAGGCTAGGGGAGCCCTAGCCTTAGCCTAGGGGAGCCCTAGCCTAAAGCCTAGTGGTGCCCTAGCCTGAAGGCTAGGGGAGCCCTAGCCTTAGCCTACGGGAGCCTAAAGCCTAGGGGTGCCCTAGCCTGAAGGCTAGGGGAGCCCTATGCTTAGCCTAGGGGAGCCCTAGCCTAAAGCCTAGGGGTGCCCTAGCCTGAAGGCTAGGGGAGCCCTAGCCTTAGCCTAGGGGAGCCTAAAGCCTAGGGGTGCCCTAGCCTGAAGGCTAGGGGAGCCCTAGCCTTAGCCTAGGGGAGCCCTAGCCTAAAGCCTAGGGGTGCCCTAGCCTGAAGGCTAGGGGAGCCCTAGCCTTAGCCTAGGGGAGCCTAAAGCCTAGGGGTGCCCTAGCCTGAAGGCTAGGGGAGCCCTAGCCTTAGCCTAGGGGAGCCTAAAGCCTAGGGGTGCCCTAGCCTGAAGGCTAGGGGAGCCCTAGCCTTAGCCTAGGGGAGCCCTACCCTAAAGCCTAGGGGTGCCCTAGCCTGAAGGCTAGGGGAGCCCTAGCCTTAGCCTAGGGAGCCTAAAGCCTAGGGGTGCCCTAGCCTGAAGGCTAGGGGAGCCCTAGCCTTAGCCTAGGGGAGCCCTAGCCTAAAGCCTAGGGGTGCCCTAGCCTGAAGGCTAGGGGAGCCCTAGCCTTAGCCTAGGGGAGCCTAAAGCCTAGGGGTGCCCTAGCCTGATGGCTAGGGGAGCCCTAGCCTTAGCCTAGGGAGCCCTAGCCTAAAGCCTAGGGGTGCCCTAGCCTGAAGGCTAGGGGAGCCCTAGCCTTAGCCTAGGGGAGCCTAAAGCCTAGGGGTGCCCTAGCCTGAAGGCTAGGGGAGCCCTAGCCTTAGCCTAGGGGAGCCCTAGCCTAAAGCCTAGGGGTGCCCTAGCCTGAAGGCTAGGGGAGCCCTAGCCTTAGCCTAGGGGAGCCTAAAGCCTAGGGGTGCCCTAGCCTGAAGGCTAGGGGAGCCCTAGCCTTAGCCTAGGGGAGCCCTAGCCTAAAGCCTAGGGGTGCCCTAGCCTGAAGGCTAGGGGAGCCCTAGACTTAGCCTAGGGGAGCCTAAAGCCTAGGGGTGCCCTAGCCTGAAGGCTAGGGAGCCCTAGCCTTAGCCTAGGGGAGCCCTAGCCTAAAGCCTAGGGGTGCCCTAGCCTGAAGGCTAGGGGAGCCCTAGCCTTAGCCTAGGGGAGCCTAAAGCCTAGGGGTGCCCTAGCCTGAAGGCTAGGGGAGCCCTAGCCTTAGCCTAGGGGAGCCCTAGCCTAAAGGCTAGGGGAGCCCTAGCCTTAGCCTAGGGGAGCCTAAAGCCTAGGGGTGCCCCTAGCCTGAAGGCTAGGGGAGCCCTAGCCTTAGCCTAGGGGAGCCCTAGCCTAAAGCCTAGGGGTGCCCTAGCCTGAAGGCTAGGGGAGCCCTAGCCTTAGCCTAGGGGAGCCTAAAGCCTAGGGGTGCCCTAGCCTGAAGGCTAGGGGAGCCCTAGCCTTAGCCTAGGGCAGCCCTAGCCTAAAGCCTAGGGGTGCCCTAGCCTGAAGGCTAGGGGAGCCCTAGCCTTAGCTTAGGGAGCCTAAAGCCTAGGGGTGCCCTAGCCTGAAGGCTAGGGGAGCCCTAGCCTTAGCCTAGGGGAGCCCTAGCCTAAAGCCTAGGGTGTGCCCTAGCCTGAAGGCTAGGGGAGCCCTAGCCTTAGCCTAGGGGAGCCTAAAGCCTAGGGGTGCCCTAGCCTGAAGGCTAGGGGAGCCCTAGCCGTAGCCTAGGGGAGCCCTAGCCTAAAGCCTAGGGGTGCCCTAGCCTGAAGGCTAGGGGAGCCCTAGCCTTAGCCTAGGGGAGCCCAAAGCCTAGGGGTGCCCTAGCCTGAAGGCTAGGGGAGCCCTAGCCTTAGCCTAGGGGAGCCCTAGCCTAAAGCCTAGGGGTGCCCTAGCCTGAAGGCTAGGGGAGCCCTAGCCTTAGCCTAGGGGAGCCCAAAGCCTAGGGGTGCCCTAGCCTGAAGGCTAGGGGAGCCCTAGCCTTAGCCTAGGGGAGCCCTAGCCTAAAGCCTAGGGGTGCCCTAGCCTGAAGGCTAGGGGAGCCCTAGCCTTAGCCTAGGGGAGCCCAAAGCCTAGGGGTGCCCTAGCCTGAAGGCTAGGGGAGCCCTAGCCTTAGCCTAGGGGAGCCCTAGCCTAAAGCCTAGGGGTGCCCTAGCCTGAAGGCTAGGGGAGCCCTAGCCTTAGCCTAGGGGAGCCCAAAGCCTAGGGGTGCCCTAGCCTGAAGGCTAGGGGAGCCCTAGCCTTAGCCTAGGGGAGCCCAAAGCCTAGGGGTGCCCTAGCCTGAAGGCTAGGGGAGCCCTAGCCTTAGCCTAGGGGAGCCCTAGCCTAAAGCCTAGGGGTGCCCTAGCCTGAAGGCTAGGGGAGCCCTAGCCTTAGCCTAGGGGAGCCCAAAGCCTAGGGGTGCCCTAGCCTGAAGGCTAGGGGAGCCCTAGCCTTAGCCTAGGGGAGCCCTAGCCTAAAGCCTAGGGGTGCCCTAGCCTGAAGGCTAGGGGAGCCCTAGCCTTAGCCTAGGGGAGCCCAAAGCCTAGGGGTGCCCTAGCCTGAAGGCTAGGGGAGCCCTAGCCTTAGCCTAGGGGAGCCCTAGCCTAAAGGCTAGGGGAGCCCTAGCCTTAGCCTAGGGGAGCCCAAAGCCTAGGGGTGCCCTAGCCTGAAGGCTAGGGGAGCCCTAGCCTTAGCCTAGGGGAGCCCTAAGCCTAAAGCCTAGGGGTGCCCTAGCCTGAAGGCTAGGGGAGCCCTAGCCTTAGCCTAGGGGAGCCCAAAGCCTAGGGGTGCCCTAGCCTGAAGGCTAGGGGAGCCCTAGCCTTAGCCTAGGGGAGCCCTAGCCTAAAACCTAGGGGTGCCCTAGCCTGAAGGCTAGGGGAGCCCTAGCCTTAGCCTAGGGGAGCCCTAGCCTAAAGCCTAGGGGTGCCCTAGCCTGAAGGCTAGGGGAGCCCTAGCCTTAGCCTAGGGGAGCCCAAAGCCTAGGGGTGTCCTAGCCTGAAGGCTAGGGGAGCCCTAGCCGTAGCCTAGGGGAGCCCTAGCATAAAGCCTAGGGGTGCCCTAGCCTGAAGGCTAGGGGAGCCCTAGCCTTAGCCTAGGGGAGCCCAAAGCCTAGGGGTGCCCTACCCTGAAGGCTAGGGGAGCCCTAGCCTTAGCCTAGGGGAGCCCTAGCCTAAAGCCTAGGGGTGCCCTAGCCTGAAGGCTAGGGGAGCCCTAGCCTTAGCCTAGGGGAGCCCAAAGCCTAGGGGTGCCCTAGCCTGAAGGCTAGGGGAGCCCTAGCCTTAGCCTAGGGGAGCCCTAGCCTAAAGCCTAGGGGTGCCCTAGCCTGAAGACTAGGGGAGCCCTAGCCTTAGCCTAGGGGAGCCCAAAGCCTAGGGGTGCCCTAGCCTGAAGGCTAGGGGAGCCCTAGCCTTAGCCTAGGGGAGCCCTAGCCTAAAGCCTAGGGGTGCCCTAGCCTGAAGGCTAGGGGAGCCCTAGCCTTAGTCTAGGGGAGCCCAAAGCCTAGGGGTGCCCTAGCCTGAAGGCTAGGGGAGCCCTAGCCTTAGCCTAGGGGAGCCCTAGCCTAAAGCCTAGGGGTGCCCTAGCCTGAAGGCTAGGGGAGCCCTAGCCTTAGCCTAGGGGAGCCCAAAGCCTAGGGGTGCCCTAGCCTGAAGGCTAGGGGAGCCCTAGCCTTAGCCTAGGGGAGCCCTAGCCTAAAGCCTAGGGGTGCCCTAGCCTGAAGGCTAGGGGAGCCCTAGCCTTAGCCTAGGGGAGCCCAAGGCCTAGGGGTGTGCCCTAGCCTGAAGGCTAGGGGAGCCCTAGCCTTAGCATAGGGGAGCCCTAGCCTAAAGCCTAGGGGTGCCCTAGCCTGAAGGCTAGGGGAGCCCTAGCCTTAGCCTAGGGGAGCCCAAAGCCTAGGGTGCCCTAGCCTGAAGGCTAGGGGAGCCCTAGCCTTAGCCTAGGGGAGCCCTAGCCTAAAGCCTAGGGGTGCCCTAGCCTGAAGGCTGGGGGAGCCCTACCCTTAGCCTAGGGAGCCCAAAGCCTAGGGGTGCCCTAGCCTGAAGGCTAGGGGAGCCCTAGCCTTAGCCTAGGGGAGCCCTAGCCTAAAGCCTAGGGGTGCCCTAGCCTGAAGGCTAGGGGAGCCCTAGCCTTAGCCTAGGGGAGCCCAAAGCCTAGGGGTGCCCTAGCCTGAAGGCTAGGGGAGCCCTAGCCTTAGCCTAGGGGAGCCCAAAGCCTAGGGGTGCCCTAGCCTGAAGGCTAGGGGAGCCCTAGCCTTAGCCTAGGGGAGCCCTAGCCTAAAGCCTAGGGGTGCCCTAGCCTGAAGGCTAGGGGAGCCCTAGCCTTAGCCTAGGGGAGCCCAAAGCCTAGGGGTGCCCTAGCCTGAAGGCTAGGGGAGCCCTAGCCTTAGCCTAGGGGAGCCCTAGCCTAAAGCCTAGGGGTGCCCTAGCCTGAAGGCTAGGGGAGCCCTAGCCTTAGCCTAGGGGAGCCCAAAGCCTAGGGGTGCCCTAGCCTGAAGGCTAGGGGAGCCCTAGCCTTACCCTAGGGGAGCCCTAGCCTAAAGCCTAGGGGTGCCCTAGCCTGAAGGCTAGGGGAGCCCTAGCCTTAGCCTAGGGGAGCCCAAAGCCTAGGGGTGCCCTAGCCTGAAGGCTAGGGGAGCCCTAGCCTTAGCCTAGGGGAGCCCTAGCCTAAAGCCTAGGGGTGCCCTAGCCTGAAGGCTAGGGGAGCCCTAGCCTTAGCCTAGGGGAGCCCAAAGCCTAGGGGTGCCCTAGCCTGAAGGCTAGGGGAGCCCTAGCCTTAGCCTAGGGGAGCCCTAGCCTAAAGCCTAGGGGTGCCCTAGCCTGAAGGCTAGGGGAGCCCTAGCCTTAGCCTAGGGGAGCCCAAAGCCTAGGGGTGCCCTAGCCTGAAGGCTAGGGGAGCCCTAGCCTTAGCCTAGGGGAGCCCTAGCCTAAAGCCTAGGGGTGCCCTAGCCTGAAGGCTAGGGGAGCCCTAGCCTTAGTCTAGGGGAGCCCAAAGCCTAGGGGTGCCCTAGCCTGAAGGCTAGGGGAGCCCTAGCCTTAGCCTAGGGGAGCCCTAGCCTAAAGCCTAGGGGTGCCCTAGCCTGAAGGCTAGGGGAGCCCTAGCCTTAGCCTAGGGGAGCCCAAAGCCTAGGGGTGCCCTAGCCTGAAGGCTAGGGGAGCCCTAGCCTTAGCCTAGGGGAGCCCTAGCCTAAAGCCTAGGGGTGCCCTAGCCTGAAGGCTAGGGGAGCCCTAGCCTTAGCCTAGGGGAGCCCAAGGCCTAGGGGTGCCCTAGCCTGAAGGCTAGGGGAGCCCTAGCCTTAGCATAGGGGAGCCCTAGCCTAAAGCCTAGGGGTGCCCTAGCCTGAAGGCTAGGGGAGCCCTAGCCTTAGCCTAGGGGAGCCCAAAGCCTAGGGGTGCCCTAGCCTGAAGGCTAGGGGAGCCCTAGCCTTAGCCTAGGGGAGCCCTAGCCTAAAGCCTAGGGGTGCCCTAGCCTGAAGGCTGGGGGAGCCCTACCCTTAGCCTAGGGGAGCCCAAAGCCTAGGGGTGCCCTAGCCTGAAGGCTAGGGGAGCCCTAGCCTTAGCCTAGGGGAGCCCTAGCCTAAAGCCTAGGGGTGCCCTAGCCTGAAGGCTAGGGGAGCCCTAGCCTTAGCCTAGGGGAGCCCAAAGCCTAGGGGTGCCCTAGCCTGAAGGCTAGGGGAGCCCTAGCCTTAGCCTAGGGGAGCCCAAAGCCTAGGGGTGCCCTAGCCTGAAGGCTAGGGGAGCCCTAGCCTTAGCCTAGGGGAGCCCTAGCCTAAAGCCTAGGGGTGCCCTAGCCTGAAGGCTAGGGGAGCCCTAGCCTTAGCCTAGGGGAGCCCAAAGCCTAGGGGTGCCCTAGCCTGAAGGCTAGGGGAGCCCTAGCCTTAGCCTAGGGGAGCCCTAGCCTAAAGCCTAGGGGTGCCCTAGCCTGAAGGCTAGGGGAGCCCTAGCCTTAGCCTAGGGGAGCCCAAAGCCTAGGGGTGCCCTAGCCTGAAGGCTAGGGGAGCCCTAGCCTTACCCTAGGGGAGCCCTAGCCTAAAGCCTAGGGGTGCCCTAGCCTGAAGGCTAGGGGAGCCCTAGCCTTAGCCTAGGGGAGCCCAAAGCCTAGGGGTGCCCTAGCCTGAAGGCTAGGGGAGCCCTAGCCTTAGCCTAGGGGAGCCCTAGCCTAAAGCCTAGGGGTGCCCTAGCCTGAAGGCTAGGGGAGCCCTAGCCTTAGCCTAGGGGAGCCCAAAGCCTAGGGGTGCCCTAGCCTGAAGGCTAGGGGAGCCCTAGCCTTAGCCTAGGGGAGCCCTAGCCTAAAGCCTAGGGGTGCCCTAGCCTGAAGGCTAGGGGAGCCCTAGCCTTAGCCTAGGGGAGCCCAAAGCCTAGGGGTGCCCTAGCCTGAAGGCTAGGGGAGCCCTAGCCTTAGCCTAGGGGAGCCCTAGCCTAAAGCCTAGGGGTGCCCTAGCCTGAAGGCTAGGGGAGCCCTAGCCTTAGCCTAGGGGAGCCCAAAGCCTAGGGGTGCCCTAGCCTGAAGGCTAGGGGAGCCCTAGCCTTAGCCTAGGGGAGCCCTAGCCTAAAGCCTAGGGGTGCCCTAGCCTGAAGGCTAGGGGAGCCCTAGCCTTAGCCTAGGGGAGCCCAAAGCCTAGGGGTGCCCTAGCCTGAAGGCTAGGGGAGCCCTAGCCTTAGCCTAGGGGAGCCCTAGCCTAAAGCCTAGGGGTGCCCTAGCCTGAAGGCTAGGGGAGCCCTAGCCTTAGCCTAGGGGAGCCCAAAGCCTAGGGGTGCCCCAGCCTGAAGGCTAGGGGAGCCCTAGCCTTAGCCTAGGGGAGCCCAAAGCCTAGGGGTGCCCTAGCCTGAAGGCTAGGGGAGCCCTAGCCTTAGCCTAGGGGAGCCCTAGCCTAAAGCCTAGGGGTGCCCTAGCCTGAAGGCTAGGGGAGCCCTAGCCTTAGCCTAGGGGAGCCCAAAGCCTAGGGGTGCCCTAGCCTGAAGGCTAGGGGAGCCCTAGCCTTAGCCTAGGGGAGCCCAAAGCCTAGGGGTGCCCTAGCCTGAAGGCTAGGGGAGCCCTAGCCTTAGCCTAGGGGAGCCCAAAGCCTAGGGGTGCCCTAGCCTGAAGGCTAGGGGAGCCCTAGCCTTAGCCTAGGGGAGCCCAAAGCCTAGGGGTGCCGTAGCCTGAAGGCTAGGGGAGCCCTAGCCTTAGCCTAGGGGAGCCCAAAGCCTAGGGGTGCCCTAGCCTGAAGGCTAGGGGAGCCCTAGCCTTAGCCTAGGGGAGCCCAAAGCCTAGGGGTGCCCTAGCCTGAAGGCTAGGGGAGCCCTAGCCTTAGCCTAGGGGAGCCCTAGCCTAAAGCCTAGGGGTGCCCTAGCCTGAAGGCTAGGGGAGCCCTAGCCTTAGCCTAGGGGAGCCCTAGCCTAAAGCCTAGGGGTGCCCTAGCCTGAAGGCTAGGGGAGCCCTAGCCTTAGCCTAGGGGAGCCCTAGCCTAAAGCCTAGGGGTGCCCTAGCCTGAAGGCTAGGGGAGCCCTAGCCTTAGCCTAGGGGAGCCCTAGCCTAAAGCCTAGGGGTGCCCTAGCCTGAAGGCTAGGGGAGCCCTAGCCTTAGCCTAGGGGAGCCCTAGCCTAAAGCCTAGGGGTGCCCTAGCCTGAAGGCTAGGGGAGCCCTAGCCTTAGCCTAGGGGAGCCCTAGCCTAAAGCCTAGGGGTGCCCTAGCCTGAAGGCTAGGGGAGCCCTAGCCTTAGCCTAGGGGAGCCCTAGCCTAAAGCCTAGGGGTGCCCTAGCCTGAAGGCTAGGGGAGCCCTAGCCTTAGCCTAGGGGAGCCCTAGCCTAAAGCCTAGGGGTGCCCTAGCCTGAAGGCTAGGGGAGCCCTAGCCTTAGCCTAGGGGAGCCCTAGCCTAAAGCCTAGGGGTGCCCTAGCCTGAAGGCTAGGGGAGCCCTAGCCTTAGCCTAGGGGAGCCCTAGCCTAAAGCCTAGGGGTGCCCTAGCCTGAAGGCTAGGGGAGCCCTAGCCTTAGCCTAGGGGAGCCCTAGCCTAAAGCCTAGGGGTGCCCTAGCCTGAAGGCTAGGGGAGCCCTAGCCTTAGACTAGGGGAGCCCTAGCCTAAAGCCTAGGGGTGCCCTAGCCTGAAGGCTAGGGGAGCCCTAGCCTTAGCCTAGGGGAGCCCTAGCCTAAAGCCTAGGGGTGCCCTAGCCTGAAGGCTAGGGGAGCCCTAGCCTTAGCCTAGGGGAGCCCTAGCCTAAAGCCTAGGGGTGCCCTAGCCTGAAGGCTAGGGGAGCCCTAGCCTTAGCCTAGGGGAGCCCTAGCCTAAAGCCTAGGGGTGCCCTAGCCTGAAGGCAAGGGGAGCCCTAGCCTTAGCCTAGGGGAGCCCTAGCCTAAAGCCTAGGGGTGCCCTAGCCTGAAGGCTAGGGGAGCCCTAGCCTTAGCCTAGGGGAGCCCAAAGCCTAGGGGTGCCCTAACCTGAAGGCTAGGGGAGCCCTAGCCTTAGCCTAGGGGAGCCCAAAGCCTAGGGGTGCCCTAGCCTGGAGGCTAGGGGAGCCCTAGCCTTAGCCTAGGGGAGCCCAAAGCCTAGGGGTGCCCTAGCCTGAAGGCTAGGGGAGCCCTAGCCTTAGCCAAGGGGAGCCCAAAGCCTAGGGGTGCCCTAGCCTGAAGGCTAGGGGAGCCCTAGCCTTAGCCTAGGGGAGCCCAAAGCCTAGGGGTGCCCTAGCCTGAAGGCTAGGGGAGCCCTAGCCTTAGCCTAGGGGAGCCCAAAGCCTAGGGGTGCCCTAGCCTGAAGGCTAGGGGAGCCCTAGCCTTAGCCTAGGGGAGCCCAAAGCCTAGGGGTGCCCTAGCCTGAAGGCTAGGGGAGCCCTACCCTTAGCCTAGGGGAGCCCAAAGCCTAGGGGTGCCCTAGCCTGAAGGCTAGGGGAGCCCTAGCCTTAGCCTAGGGGAGCCCAAAGCCTAGGGGTGCCCTAGCCTGAAGGCTAGGGGAGCCCTAGCCTTAGCCTAGGGGAGCCCAAAGCCTAGGGGTGCCCTAGCCTGAAGGCTAGGGGAGCCCTAGCCTTAGCCTAGGGGAGCCCAAAGCCTAGGGGTGCCCTAGCCTGAAGGCTAGGGGAGCCCTAGCCTTAGCCTAGGGGAGCCCAAAGCCTAGGGGTGCCCTAGCATGAAGGCTAGGGCAGCCCTAGCCTTAGCCTAGGGGAGCCCAAAGCCTAGGGGTGCCCTAGCCTGAAGGCTAGGGGAGCCCTAGCCTTAGCCTACGGGAGCCTAAAGCCTAGGGGTGCCCTAGCCTGAAGGCTAGGGGAACCCTATGCTTAGCCTAGGGGAGCCCTAGCCTAAAGCCTAGGGGTGCCCTAGCCTGAAGGCTAGGGGAGCCCTAGCCTTAGCCTAGGGGAGCCTAAAGCCTAGGGGTGCCCTAGCCTGAAGGCTAGGGGAGCCCTAGCCTTAGCCTAGGGGAGCCCTAGCCTAAAGCCTAGGGGTGCCCTAGCCTGAAGGCTAGGGGAGCCCTAGCCTTAGCCTAGGGGAGCCTAAAGCCTAGGGGTGCCCTAGCCTGAAGGCTAGGGGAGCCCTAGCCTTAGCCTAGGGGAGCCTAAAGCCTAGGGGTGCCCTAGCCTGAAGGCTAGGGGAGCCCTAGCCTTAGCCTAGGGGAGCCTAAAGCCTAGGGGTGCCCTAGCCTGAAGGCTAGGGGAGCCCTAGCCTTAGCCTAGGGGAGCCCTACCCTAAAGCCTAGGGGTGCCCTAGCCTGAAGGCTAGGGGAGCCCTAGCCTTAGCCTAGGGGAGCCTAAAGCCTAGGGGTGCCCTAGCCTGAAGGCTAGGGGAGCCCTAGCCTTAGCCTAGGGGAGCCCTAGCCTAAAGCCTAGGGGTGCCCTAGCCTGAAGGCTAGGGGAGCCCTAGCCTTAGCCTAGGGGAGCCTAAAGCCTAGGGGTGCCCTAGCCTGATGGCTAGGGGAGCCCTAGCCTTAGCCTAGGGGAGCCCTAGCCTAAAGCCTAGGGGTGCCCTAGCCTGAAGGCTAGGGGAGCCCTAGCCTTAGCCTAGGGGAGCCTAAAGCCTAGGGGTGCCCTAGCCTGAAGGCTAGGGGAGCCCTAGCCTTAGCCTAGGGGAGCCCTAGCCTAAAGCCTAGGGGTGCCCTAGCCTGAAGGCTAGGGGAGCCCTAGCCTTAGCCTAGGGGAGCCTAAAGCCTAGGGGTGCCCTAGCCTGAAGGCTAGGGGAGCCCTAGCCTTAGCCTAGGGGAGCCCTAGCCTAAAGCCTAGGGGTGCCCTAGCCTGAAGGCTAGGGGAGCCCTAGACTTAGCCTAGGGGAGCCTAAAGCCTAGGGGTGCCCTAGCCTGAAGGCTAGGGGAGCCCTAGCCTTAGCCTAGGGGAGCCCTAGCCTAAAGCCTAGGGGTGCCCTAGCCTGAAGGCTAGGGGAGCCCTAGCCTTAGCCTAGGGGAGCCTAAAGCCTAGGGGTGCCCTAGCCTGAAGGCTAGGGGAGCCCTAGCCTTAGCCTAGGGGAGCCCTAGCCTAAAGGCTAGGGGAGCCCTAGCCTTAGCCTAGGGGAGCCTAAAGCCTAGGGGTGCCCTAGCCTGAAGGCTAGGGGAGCCCTAGCCTTAGCCTAGGGGAGCCCTAGCCTAAAGCCTAGGGGTGCCCTAGCCTGAAGGCTAGGGGAGCCCTAGCCTTAGCCTAGGGGAGCCTAAAGCCTAGGGGTGCCCTAGCCTGAAGGCTAGGGGAGCCCTAGCCTTAGCCTAGGGGAACCCTAGCCTAAAGCCTAGGGGTGCCCTAGCCTGAAGGCTAGGGGAGCCCTAGCCTTAGCTTAGGGGAGCCTAAAGCCTAGGGGTGCCCTAGCCTGAAGGCTAGGGGAGCCCTAGCCTTAGCCTAGGGGAGCCCTAGCCTAAAGCCTAGGGGTGCCCTAGCCTGAAGGCTAGGGGAGCCCTAGCCTTAGCCTAGGGGAGCCTAAAGCCTAGGGGTGCCCTAGCCTGAAGGCTAGGGGAGCCCTAGCCGTAGCCTATGGGAGCCCTAGCCTAAAGCCTAGGGGTGCCCTAGCCTGAAGGCTAGGGGAGCCCTAGCCTTAGCCTAGGGGAGCCCAAAGCCTAGGGGTGCCCTAGCCTGAAGGCTAGGGGAGCCCTAGCCTTAGCCTAGGGGAGCCCTAGCCTAAAGCCTAGGGGTGCCCTAGCCTGAAGGCTAGGGGAGCCCTAGCCTTAGCCTAGGGGAGCCCAAAGCCTAGGGGTGCCCTAGCCTGAAGGCTAGGGGAGCCCTAGCCTTAGCCTAGGGGAGCCCTAGCCTAAAGCCTAGGGGTGCCCTAGCCTGAAGGCTAGGGGAGCCCTAGCCTTAGCCTAGGGGAGCCCAAAGCCTAGGGGTGCCCTAGCCTGAAGGCTAGGGGAGCCCTAGCCTTAGCCTAGGGGAGCCCTAGCCTAAAGCCTAGGGGTGCCCTAGCCTGAAGGCTAGGGGAGCCCTAGCCTTAGCCTAGGGGAGCCCAAAGCCTAGGGGTGCCCTAGCCTGAAGGCTAGGGGAGCCCTAGCCTTAGCCTAGGGGAGCCCTAGCCTAAAGCCTAGGGGTGCCCTAGCCTGAAGGCTAGGGGAGCCCTAGCCTTAGCCTAGGGGAGCCCAAAGCCTAGGGGTGCCCTAGCCTGAAGGCTAGGGGAGCCCTAGCCTTAGCCTAGGGGAGCCCTAGCCTAAAGCCTAGGGGTGCCCTAGCCTGAAGGCTAGGGGAGCCCTAGCCTTAGCCTAGGGGAGCCCAAAGCCTAGGGGTGCCCTAGCCTGAAGGCTAGGGGAGCCCTAGCCTTAGCCTAGGGGAGCCCTAGCCTAAAGCCTAGGGGTGCCCTAGCCTGAAGGCTAGGGGAGCCCTAGCCTTAGCCTAGGGGAGCCCAAAGCCTAGGGGTGCCCTAGCCTGAAGGCTAGGGGAGCCCTAGCCTTAGCCTAGGGGAGCCCTAGCCTAAAGGCTAGGGGAGCCCTAGCCTTAGCCTAGGGGAGCCCAAAGCCTAGGGGTGCCCTAGCCTGAAGGCTAGGGGAGCCCTAGCCTTAGCCTAGGGGAGCCCTAGCCTAAAGCCTAGGGGTGCCCTAGCCTGAAGGCTAGGGGAGCCCTAGCCTTAGCCTAGGGGAGCCCAAAGCCTAGGGGTGCCCTAGCCTGAAGGCTAGGGGAGCCCTAGCCTTAGCCTAGGGGAGCCCTAGCCTAAAACCTAGGGGTGCCCTAGCCTGAAGGCTAGGGGAGCCCTAGCCTTAGCCTAGGGGAGCCCTAGCCTAAAGCCTAGGGGTGCCCTAGCCTGAAGGCTAGGGGAGCCCTAGCCTTAGCCTAGGGGAGCCCAAAGCCTAGGGGTGTCCTAGCCTGAAGGCTAGGGGAGCCCTAGCCGTAGCCTAGGGGAGCCCTAGCATAAAGCCTAGGGGTGCCCTAGCCTGAAGGCTAGGGGAGCCCTAGCCTTAGCCTAGGGGAGCCCAAAGCCTAGGGGTGCCCTACCCTGAAGGCTAGGGGAGCCCTAGCCTTAGCCTAGGGGAGCCCTAGCCTAAAGCCTAGGGGTGCCCTAGCCTGAAGGCTAGGGGAGCCCTAGCCTTAGCCTAGGGGAGCCCAAAGCCTAGGGGTGCCCTAGCCTGAAGGCTAGGGGAGCCCTAGCCTTAGCCTAGGGGAGCCCTAGCCTAAAGCCTAGGGGTGCCCTAGCCTGAAGACTAGGGGAGCCCTAGCCTTAGCCTAGGGGAGCCCAAAGCCTAGGGGTGCCCTAGCCTGAAGGCTAGGGGAGCCCTAGCCTTAGCCTAGGGGAGCCCTAGCCTAAAGCCTAGGGGTGCCCTAGCCTGAAGGCTAGGGGAGCCCTAGCCTTAGTCTAGGGGAGCCCAAAGCCTAGGGGTGCCCTAGCCTGAAGGCTAGGGGAGCCCTAGCCTTAGCCTAGGGGAGCCCTAGCCTAAAGCCTAGGGGTGCCCTAGCCTGAAGGCTAGGGGAGCCCTAGCCTTAGCCTAGGGGAGCCCAAAGCCTAGGGGTGCCCTAGCCTGAAGGCTAGGGGAGCCCTAGCCTTAGCCTAGGGGAGCCCTAGCCTAAAGCCTAGGGGTGCCCTAGCCTGAAGGCTAGGGGAGCCCTAGCCTTAGCCTAGGGGAGCCCAAGGCCTAGGGGTGCCCTAGCCTGAAGGCTAGGGGAGCCCTAGCCTTAGCATAGGGGAGCCCTAGCCTAAAGCCTAGGGGTGCCCTAGCCTGAAGGCTAGGGGAGCCCTAGCCTTAGCCTAGGGGAGCCCAAAGCCTAGGGGTGCCCTAGCCTGAAGGCTAGGGGAGCCCTAGCCTTAGCCTAGGGGAGCCCTAGCCTAAAGCCTAGGGGTGCCCTAGCCTGAAGGCTGGGGGAGCCCTACCCTTAGCCTAGGGGAGCCCAAAGCCTAGGGGTGCCCTAGCCTGAAGGCTAGGGGAGCCCTAGCCTTAGCCTAGGGGAGCCCTAGCCTAAAGCCTAGGGGTGCCCTAGCCTGAAGGCTAGGGGAGCCCTAGCCTTAGCCTAGGGGAGCCCAAAGCCTAGGGGTGCCCTAGCCTGAAGGCTAGGGGAGCCCTAGCCTTAGCCTAGGGGAGCCCAAAGCCTAGGGGTGCCCTAGCCTGAAGGCTAGGGGAGCCCTAGCCTTAGCCTAGGGGAGCCCTAGCCTAAAGCCTAGGGGTGCCCTAGCCTGAAGGCTAGGGGAGCCCTAGCCTTAGCCTAGGGGAGCCCAAAGCCTAGGGGTGCCCTAGCCTGAAGGCTAGGGGAGCCCTAGCCTTAGCCTAGGGGAGCCCTAGCCTAAAGCCTAGGGGTGCCCTAGCCTGAAGGCTAGGGGAGCCCTAGCCTTAGCCTAGGGGAGCCCAAAGCCTAGGGGTGCCCTAGCCTGAAGGCTAGGGGAGCCCTAGCCTTAGCCTAGGGGAGCCCTAGCCTAAAGCCTAGGGGTGCCCTAGCCTGAAGGCTAGGGGAGCCCTAGCCTTAGCCTAGGGGAGCCCAAAGCCTAGGGGTGCCCTAGCCTGAAGGCTAGGGGAGCCCTAGCCTTAGCCTAGGGGAGCCCTAGCCTAAAGCCTAGGGGTGCCCTAGCCTGAAGGCTAGGGGAGCCCTAGCCTTAGCCTAGGGGAGCCCAAAGCCTAGGGGTGCCCTAGCCTGAAGGCTAGGGGAGCCCTAGCCTTAGCCTAGGGGAGCCCTAGCCTAAAGCCTAGGGGTGCCCTAGCCTGAAGGCTAGGGGAGCCCTAGCCTTAGCCTAGGGGAGCCCAAAGCCTAGGGGTGCCCTAGCCTGAAGGCTAGGGGAGCCCTAGCCTTAGCCTAGGGGAGCCCTAGCCTAAAGCCTAGGGGTGCCCTAGCCTGAAGGCTAGGGGAGCCCTAGCCTTAGCCTAGGGGAGCCCAAAGCCTAGGGGTGCCCTAGCCTGAAGGCTAGGGGAGCCCTAGCCTTAGCCTAGGGGAGCCCTAGCCTAAAGCCTAGGGGTGCCCTAGCCTGAAGGCTAGGGGAGCCCTAGCCTTAGCCTAGGGGAGCCCAAAGCCTAGGGGTGCCCTAGCCTGAAGGCTAGGGGAGCCCTAGCCTTAGCCTAGGGGAGCCCTAGCCTAAAGCCTAGGGGTGCCCTAGCCTGAAGGCTAGGGGAGCCCTAGCCTTAGCCTAGGGGAGCCCAAAGCCTAGGGGTGCCCCAGCCTGAAGGCTAGGGGAGCCCTAGCCTTAGCCTAGGGGAGCCCAAAGCCTAGGGGTGCCCTAGCCTGAAGGCTAGGGGAGCCCTAGCCTTAGCCTAGGGGAGCCCTAGCCTAAAGCCTAGGGGTGCCCTAGCCTGAAGGCTAGGGGAGCCCTAGCCTTAGCCTAGGGGAGCCCAAAGCCTAGGGGTGCCCTAGCCTGAAGGCTAGGGGAGCCCTAGCCTTAGCCTAGGGGAGCCCAAAGCCTAGGGGTGCCCTAGCCTGAAGGCTAGGGGAGCCCTAGCCTTAGCCTAGGGGAGCCCAAAGCCTAGGGGTGCCCTAGCCTGAAGGCTAGGGGAGCCCTAGCCTTAGCCTAGGGGAGCCCAAAGCCTATGGGTGCCCTAGCCTGAAGGCTAGGGGAGCCCTAGCCTTAGCCTAGGGGAGCCCAAAGCCTAGGGGTGCCCTAGCCTGAAGGCTAGGGGAGCCCTAGCCTTAGCCTAGGGGAGCCCAAAGCCTAGGGGTGCCCTAGCCTGAAGGCTAGGGGAGCCCTAGCCTTAGCCTAGGGGAGCCCTAGCCTAAAGCCTAGGGGTGCCCTAGCCTGAAGGCTAGGGGAGCCCTAGCCTTAGCCTAGGGGAGCCCTAGCCTAAAGCCTAGGGGTGCCCTAGCCTGAAGGCTAGGGGAGCCCTAGCCTTAGCCTAGGGGAGCCCTAGCCTAAAGCCTAGGGGTGCCCTAGCCTGAAGGCTAGGGGAGCCCTAGCCTTAGCCTAGGGGAGCCCTAGCCTAAAGCCTAGGGGTGCCCTAGCCTGAAGGCTAGGGGAGCCCTAGCCTTAGCCTAGGGGAGCCCTAGCCTAAAGCCTAGGGGTGCCCTAGCCTGAAGGCTAGGGGAGCCCTAGCCTTAGCCTAGGGGAGCCCTAGCCTAAAGCCTAGGGGTGCCCTAGCCTGAAGGCTAGGGGAGCCCTAGCCTTAGCCTAGGGGAGCCCTAGCCTAAAGCCTAGGGGTGCCCTAGCCTGAAGGCTAGGGGAGCCCTAGCCTTAGCCTAGGGGAGCCCTAGCCTAAAGCCTAGGGGTGCCCTAGCCTGAAGGCTAGGGGAGCCCTAGCCTTAGCCTAGGGGAGCCCTAGCCTAAAGCCTAGGGGTGCCCTAGCCTGAAGGCTAGGGGAGCCCTAGCCTTAGCCTAGGGGAGCCCTAGCCTAAAGCCTAGGGGTGCCCTAGCCTGAAGGCTAGGGGAGCCCTAGCCTTAGCCTAGGGGAGCCCTAGCCTAAAGCCTAGGGGTGCCCTAGCCTGAAGGCTAGGGGAGCCCTAGCCTTAGCCTAGGGGAGCCCTAGCCTAAAGCCTAGGGGTGCCCTAGCCTGAAGGCTAGGGGAGCCCTAGCCTTAGCCTAGGGGAGCCCTAGCCTAAAGCCTAGGGGTGCCCTAGCCTGAAGGCTAGGGGAGCCCTAGCCTTAGCCTAGGGGAGCCCTAGCCTAAAGCCTAGGGGTGCCCTAGCCTGAAGGCTAGGGGAGCCCTAGCCTTAGCCTAGGGGAGCCCTAGCCTAAAGCCTAGGGGTGCCCTAGCCTGAAGGCTAGGGGAGCCCTAGCCTTAGCCTAGGGGAGCCCTAGCCTAAAGCCTAGGGGTGCCCTAGCCTGAAGGCTAGGGGAGCCCTAGCCTTAGCCTAGGGGAGCCCAAAGCCTAGGGGTGCCCTAACCTGAAGGCTAGGGGAGCCCTAGCCTTAGCCTAGGGGAGCCCAAAGCCTAGGGGTGCCCTAGCCTGGAGGCTAGGGGAGCCCTAGCCTTAGCCTAGGGGAGCCCAAAGCCTAGGGGTGCCCTAGCCTGAAGGCTAGGGGAGCCCTAGCCTTAGCCAAGGGGAGCCCAAAGTCTAGGGGTGCCCTAGCCTGAAGGCTAGGGGAGCCCTAGCCTTAGCCTAGGGGAGCCCAAAGCCTAGGGGTGCCCTAGCCTGAAGGCTAGGGGAGCCCTAGCCTTAGCCTAGGGGAGCCCAAAGCCTAGGGGTGCCCTAGCCTGAAGGCTAGGGGAGCCCTAGCCTTAGCCTAGGGGAGCCCAAAGCCTAGGGGTGCCCTAGCCTGAAGGCTAGGGGAGCCCTAGCCTTAGCCTAGGGGAGCCCAAAGCCTAGGGGTGCCCTAGCCTGAAGGCTAGGGGAGCCCTAGCCTTAGCCTAGGGGAGCCCAAAGCCTAGGGGTGCCCTAGCCTGAAGGCTAGGGGAGCCCTAGCCTTAGCCTAGGGGAGCCCAAAGCCTAGGGGTGCCCTAGCCTGAAGGCTAGGGGAGCCCTAGCCTTAGCCTAGGGGAGCCCAAAGCCTAGGGGTGCCCTAGCATGAAGGCTAGGGCAGCCCTAGCCTTAGCCTAGGGGAGCCCAAAGCCTAGGGGTGCCCTAGCCTGAAGGCTAGGGCAGCCCTAGCCTTAGCCTAGGGGAGCCCAAAGCCTAGGGGTGCCCTAGCCTGAAGGCTAGGGCAGCCCTAGCCTTAGCCTAGGGGAGCCCAAAGCCTAGGGGTGCCCTAGCCTGAAGGCTAGGGCAGCCCTAGCCTTAGCCTAGGGGAGCCCAAAGCCTAGGGGTGCCCTAGCCTGAAGGCTAGGGCAGCCCTAGCCTTAGCCTAGGGGAGCCCAAAGCCTAGGGGTGCCCTAGCCTTAGCCTAGGGGAGCCCAAAGCCTAGGGGTGCCCTAACCTGAAGGCTAGGGCAGCCCTAGCCTTAGCCTAGGGGAGCCCAAAGCCTAGGGGTGCCCTAGCCTGAAGGCTAGGGCAGCCCTAGCCTTAGCCTAGGGGAGCCCAAAGCCTAGGGGTGCCCTAGCCTGAAGGTTAGGGCAGCCCTAGCCTTAGCCTAGGGGAGCCCAAAGCCTAGGGGTGCCCTAGCCTGAAGGCTAGGGCAGCCCTAGCCTTAGCCTAGGGGAGCCCAAATACTAGGGGTGCCCTAGCCTGAAGGCTAGGGCAGCCCTAGCCTTAGCCTAGGGGAGCCCAAAGCCTAGGGGTGCCCTAGACTGAAGGCTAGGGCAGCCCTAGCCTTAGCCTAGGGGAGCCCAAAGCCTAGGGGTGCCCTAACCTGAAGGCTAGGGCAGCCCTAGCCTTAGCCTAGGGGAGCCCAAAGCCTAGGGGTGCCCTAGCCTGAAGGCTAGGGCAGCCCTAGCCTTAGCCTAGGGGAGCCCAAAGCCTAGGGGTGCCCTAGCCTGAAGGCTAGCGCAGCCCTAGCCTTAGCCTAGGGGAGCCCAAAGCCTAGGGGTGCCCTAGCCTGAAGGCTAGGGGAGCCCTAGCCTTAGCCTAGGGGAGCCCAAAGCCTAGGGGTGCCCTAGCCTGAAGGCTAGGGGAGCCCTAGCCTTAGCCTAGGGGAGCCCAAAGCCTAGGGGTGCCCTAGCCTGAAGGCTAGGGGAGCCCTAGCCTTAGCCTAGGGGAGCCCAAAGCCTAGGGGTGCCCTAGCCTGAAGGCTAGGGGAGCCCTAGCCTTAGCCTAGGGGAGCCCAAAGCCTAGGGGTGCCCTAGCCTGAAGGCTAGGGGAGCCCTAGCCTTAGCCTAGGGGAGCCCAAAGCCTAGGGGTGCCCTAGCCTGAAGGCTAGGGGAGCCCTAGCCTTAGCCTAGGGGAGCCCAAAGCCTAGGGGTGCCCTAGCCTGAAGGCTAGGGGAGCCCTAGCCTTAGCCTAGGGGAGCCCAAAGCCTAGGGGTGCCCTAGCCTGAAGGCTAGGGGAGCCCTAGCCTTAGCCTAGGGGAGCCCAAAGCCTAGGGGTGCCCTAGCCTGAAGGCTAGGGGAGCCCTAGCCTTAGCCTAGGGGAGCCCAAAGCCTAGGGGTGCCCTAGCCTGAAGGCTAGGGGAGCCCTAGCCTTAGCCTAGGGGAGCCCAAAGCCTAGGGGTGCCCTAGCCTGAAGGCTAGGGGAGCCCTAGCCTTAGCCTAGGGGAGCCCAAAGCCTAGGGGTGCCCTAGCCTGAAGGCTAGGGGAGCCCTAGCCTTAGCCTAGGGGAGCCCAAAGCCTAGGGGTGCCCTAGCCTGAAGGCTAGGGGAGCCCTAGCCTTAGCCTAGGGGAGCCCAAAGCCTAGGGGTGCCCTAGCCTGAAGGCTAGGGGAGCCCTAGCCTTAGCCTAGGGGAGCCCAAAGCCTTGGGGTGCCCTAGCCTGAAGGCTAGGGGAGCCCTAGCCTTAGCCTAGGGGAGCCCAAAGCCTAGGGGTGCCATAGCCTGAAGGCTAGGGGAGCCCTAGCCTTAGCCTAGGGGAGCCCAAAGCCTAGGGGTGCCCTAGCCTGAAGGCTAGGGGAGCCCTAGCCTTAGCCTAGGGGAGCCCAAAGCCTAGGGGTGCCCTAGCCTGAAGGCTAGGGGAGCCCTAGCCTTAGCCTAGGGGAGCCTAAAGCCTAGGGGTGCCCTAGCCTGAAGGCTAGGGGAGCCCTAGCCTTAGCCTAGGGGAGCCCTAGCCTAAAGCCTAGGGGTGCCCTAGCCTGAAGGCTAGGGGAGCCCTAGCCTTAGCCTAGGGGAGCCCTAGCCTAAAGCCTAGGGGTGCCCTAGCCTGAAGGCTAGGGGAGCCCTAGCCTTAGCCTAGGGGAGCCCTAGCCTAAAGCCTAGGGGTGCCCTAGCCTGAAGGCTAGGGGAGCCCTAGCCTTAGCCTAGGGGAGCCCTAGCCTAAAGCCTAGGGGTGCCCTAGCCTGAAGGCTAGGGGAGCCCTAGCCTTAGCCTAGGGGAGCCCTAGCCTAAAGCCTAGGGGTGCCCTAGCCTGAAGGCTAGGGGAGCCCTAGCCTTAGCCTAGGGGAGCCCTAGCCTAAAGCCTAGGGGTGCCCTAGCCTGAAGGCTAGGGGAGCCCTAGCCTTAGCCTAGGGGAGCCCTAGCCAAAAGCCTAGGGGTGCCCTAGCCTGAAGGCTAGGGGAGCCCTAGCCTTAGCCTAGGGGAGCCCTAGCCTAAAGCCTAGGGGTGCCCTAGCCTGAAGGCTAGGGGAGCCCTAGCCTTAGCCTAGGGGAGCCCTAGCCTAAAGCCTAGGGGTGCCCTAGCCTGAAGGCTAGGGGAGCCCAAGCCTTAGCTTAGGGGAGCCCTAGCCTAAAGCGTAGGGGTGCCCTAGCCTGAAGGCTAGGGGAGCCCTAGCCTTAGCCTAGGGGAGCCCTAGCCTAAAGCCTAGGGGTGCCCTAGCCTGAAGGCTAGGGGAGCCCTAGCCTTAGCCTAGGGGAGCCCAAAGCCTAGGGGTGCCCTAGCCTGAAGGCTAGGGGAGCCCTAGCCTTAGCCTAGGGGAGCCCAAAGCCTAGGGGTGCCCTAGCCTGAAGGCTAGGGGAGCCCTAGCCTTAGCCTAGGGGAGCCCTAGCCTAAAGCCTAGGGGTGCCCTAGCCTGAAGGCTAGGGGAGCCCTAGCCTTAGCCTAGGGGAGCCCAAAGCCTAGGGGTGCCCTAGCCTGAAGGCTAGGGGAGCCCTAGCCTTAGCCTAGGGGAGCCCTAGCCTAAAGCCTAGGGGTGCCCTAGCCTGAAGGCTAGGGGAGCCCTAGCCTTAGCCTAGGGGAGCCCAAAGCCTAGGGGTGCCCTAGCCTGAAGGCTAGGTGAGCCCTAGCCTTAGCCTAGGGGAGCCCTAGCCTAAAGCCTAGGGTTGCCCTAGCCTGAAGGCTAGGGGAGCCCTAGCCTTAGCCTAGGGGAGCCCAAAGCCTAGGGGTGCCCTAGCCTGAAGGCTAGGGGAGCCCTAGCCTTAGCCTAGGGGAGCCCTACCCTAAAGCCTAGGGGTGCCCTAGCCTGAAGGCTAGGGGAGCCCTAGCCTTAGCCTAGAGGAGCCCAAAGCCTAGGGGTGCCCTAGCCTGAAGGCTAGGAGAGCCCTAGCCTTAGCCTAGGGGAGCCCTAGCCTAAAGCCTAGGGGTGCCCTAGCCTGAAGGCTAGGGGAGCCCTAGCCTTAGCCTAGGGGAGCCCAAAGCCTAGGGGTGCCCTAGCCTGAAGGCTAGGGGAGGCCTAGCCTTAGCCTAGGGGAGCCCTAGCCTAAAGCCTAGGGGTGCCCTAGCCTGAAGGCTAGGGGAGCCCTAGCCTTAGCCTAGGGGAGCCCAAAGCCTAGGGGTGCCCTAGCCTGAAGGCTAGGGGAGCCCTAGCCTTAGCCTAGGGGAGCCCAAAGCCTAGGGTTGCCCTAGCCTGAAGGCTAGGGGAGCCCTAGCCTTAGCCTAGGGGAGCCCAAAGCCTAGGGGTGCCCTAGCCTGAAGGCTAGGGGAGCCCTAGCCTTAGCCTAGGGGAGCCCAAAGCCTAGGGGTGCCCTAGCCTGAAGGCTAGGGGAGCCCTAGCCTTAGCCTTGGGGAGCCCAAAGCCTAGGGGTGCCCTAGCCTGAAGGCTAGGGGAGCCCTAGCCTTAGCCTAGGGGAGCCCAAAGCCTAGGGGTGCCCTAGCCTGAAGGCTAGGGGAGCCCTAGCCTTAGCCTAGGGGAGCCCAAAGCCTAGGGGTGCCCTAGCCTGAAGGCTAGGGGAGCCCTAGCCTTAGCCTAGGGGAGCCCAAAGCCTAGGGGTGCCCTAGCCTGAAGGCTAGGGGAGCCCTAGCCTTAGCCTAGGGGAGCCCAAGCCTAGGGGTGCCCTAGCCTGAAGGCTAGGGGAGCCCTAGCCTTAGCCTAGGGGAGCCCTAGCCTAAAGCCTAGGGGTGCCCTAGCCTGAAGGCTAGGGGAGCCCTAGCCTTAGCCTAGGGGAGCCCAAAGCCTAGGGGTGCCCTAGCCTGAAGGCTAGGGGAGCCCTAGCCTTAGCCTAGGGGAGCCCTAGCCTAAAGCCTAGGGGTGCCCTAGCCTGAAGGCTAGGGGAGCCCTAGCCTTAGCCTAGGGGAGCCCAAAGCCTAGGGGTGCCCTAGCCTGAAGGCTAGGGGAGCCCTAGCCTTAGCCTAGGGGAGCCCTAGCCTAAAGCCTAGGGGTGCCCTAGCCTGAAGGCTAGGGGAGCCCTAGCCTTAGCCTAGGGGAGCCCAAAGCCTAGGGGTGCCCTAGCCTGAAGGCTAGGGGAGCCCTAGCCTTAGCCTAGGGGAGCCCTAGCCTAAAGCCTAGGGGTGCCCTAGCCTGAAGGCTAGGGGAGCCCTAGCCTTAGCCTAGGGGAGCCCAAAGCCTAGGGGTGCCCTAGCCTGAAGGCTAGGGGAGCCCTAGCCTTAGCCTAGGGGAGCCCTAGCCTAA
>NW_027457883.1:0-33192 GCF_050624435.1 Tenrec ecaudatus
TTTGCCTTTAAAGATTGACTGAAATATCCACTTAGAACTGCAATCAAAGAGTCACTTTTAGATTCTAGCAGTCCAGTGATAACCAAATAGTCTCTTCTAAATTATCAAGGCATTATAGTGTTCATCATTTATTTGATGCCACAACACTTCTGCCAAAAGTCGCATGTCTGAAGAGCAAGTTTAAGGCTTAGTCCCCAACCCTTTCATCTCAACCCCCAAAAGAAGAGATTTTAAGGAGGGTAGAATCTCAACCCCCAAAAGAAGATATTTTAAGGAGGGTAGACTTAAGGGAGTTCCCCTGTAGACATTTAAAGAGAGCGAGCTTAGTCCCCTGTCCTCAATTCTGACCAGATGGATGAAAATATCCACTCTTGATTACAGAGCTATTAATAAAGAGCTTTGCAGAAATGACTATATGTTTAGGTTCTCTGGTGAAAGAAAGCCACAAACAATTCGGTTTATAAATGGCTCTGCCAATATTTTTCTTTAGATTATTTCAGGCAAAGCTTTCTTGGGGTGTGAGCCTATTCCCACCTCTCTTTTCTCTACCACATATACTGAATGAAATTCTCCTTGATCTCACTATGATAACTTTGATGGTTTTCCCCGTGAGTAACGTGTTTCAGTTCAATACTTCAATGTCTTCTTAAGTTGCTCTTTAAAATGTTCTGTTCAGCTCTTCCTTCATCATTTCTTCCGTTTGCTTTACCTACATTTCTACCAGTGGTAGGTATCAGTCTCCTTGATGTTCGCCTCGATCATTCTTTCTTTTCTGTCTTGGGAATGATGTTGCTTTCTTCATACATAATGCTATTGATGCCATTTTACAGCTGATCCAGTTTCCTGTTGTTCGCGTTCAATTAATCATATCTGTACGTGAGATGGTCTTGACATTCATGTGTGATGTACCAAAGGTTATATTTGTGCTCTCATGTCTTTGACTCATGTCTTCAGCTTCATGGTCCCAGCTTCATTTTGACTGAAGATAACAAGCTCCTCCAAAATCTCTATTATGTTTGGCCTTACATTTTATAATTTCACTTTGGTCAGGGTATACATAACATACAAAGTCAACAACAAAAAAACAAACTCACATCAATGAATTCCTTGAGATAATGTCACAATGAAGTAAATAATCTTGCCCTCAGGTAGAGTACATTGGAGAGTGGATTACCTCTACCCTCTATACAGTCAAGGCATTATAGAGCAGTCCCTTAGCGGATTGAGTGTGTGTCCTTGACAGATAGTACAGTACTCGAGGTTGCATACACAAAAGTTGTAACCTAGCCATCTTTCCCAGACTGCCTTGTTTGGAAGGGCTAATCTTCTAAGCATGTGTTGACATTTTGCTCCTCTTTGGGCTTCTATAATCCCCCATTCTATTGTGATTAATGAACTTTCAGTTACTCATGAATTTGAAAGTCTCCTGTATTCTGTGTCTTAGTGATGTAACAACCTGACTGTGAATATTTAATGCTCTTATGACTTTGTGCTAATAGCATTCCTCATCCACATTATGTATCTGTGGTTTTGTGTCATCTTTTTGTCCTTATGGCTGAGTAAATGCTGTCCTTAATTTATATTTGGGACTGGGGTATCTTTTGTACTCTAAAACATTTTCCACAGACGTACTTGATTTTACTTCAGTGAATTACATTGGTATAAGCCTATATGTATAGCAGCCATTTGTGGTTTTTACAAAGGTATATGTGATTTCCAAATTTCTATCAGAAGGACCCCGTTTTCCAACTGCTTTTCTTTCCTCTGTTTCCTAATCTCTCATTCCACTTACCAATAATTATCTATGCTACTTGACTGCATGGTAGGTCAATTTCATACTGAAGTGGATGGAAGAATTCTTTAATTTCTTCATTAGTGATTGGTGGGTAAATTTGACTCTTCACTGTATTGGCAAGATTTTCTTGTATTTGCACAGATATTCCATCACAGGGAGCATTGTGGTTCAATATAGTTCTCAACATTTCCATTTGATGAGTGAACAGTCATTCCTCTTGTATTTGTCTATCCCGCGTAGTAAGCCATCTGATTATTTGATTCAATAAGCAACCACCATATTTCTGACTGTACATTTTTCTCACAGCCATCCTAATAGACCTTGGGATGCAATCATCACACACATAGGTAGCTAATGTCATTTCTTCTTTACCATGTTTCCTAACTCAGAACCTCTGCTTCTGTGTTTCTGTCATTTTTAAGACATTCATGTTTGTGATGCATATGGGATTGTTTTGGATTAGGTTCATGAGGATGAAGTTATCTTTGGTATGATAATGTGGCCATTTGGAGGCCAAGATTACAGGATGCATCTGACATCAACAGCTTTACCCCAATCCACCCTTGCTAGCTTAATTTCTCTCTTCTACACAATATGAGAATAGAGGCCAGCAGACAGATAGGATTCTAGTACCCTCATATCATAACAGGCAGGAGCAAAGCATGTTCTAGGAAACCAAGACCTCTGCCCTTGGAATCTTCTAGACCCAGTGAAACTTGGATGCCAAGATTCATGAAGATCTCCAGAAATACAGGCACTCTTGACTGTTGAAAAGAGACCCATCATACTAGATCCATTCAAGGATGCCACATTGTGTCATGTAAAATGAAGTAAATCAAGCCCCATTTCATTTAGTCCTATTCCCCTCATTGCCATCCTGTAGAATAAATTTTAACTGCTCTCGAAGTCACTCAAGGTTATATATCATTGGTTTCTTCACTTCTTGTCCCTAGTTTGAGGCCCCTTCTTAGAAAAACAGAAAACTTACACCCTTGCTGGTAATTGAAAACTTTTGTAATAAAGCCTATAGTCCCCAATGATGTATAAAAATAGCTTATTGTCACTGTCAATGCTGATGAATGGCAACCATGTAGGACAGAGTATACTGCCCTTATGGGTTTCCAAGATTTTACTTTTTTTTTGACACTTTAAGGTCTTTATTGATGCAAACCTGAGCACAGTCAGGTGGGTGGGGTCTATCAAGGAAGTGGGGTGGGCCAGGCCTGTCTCCATGATCACAAGGTTGTCTTGGGCATGCAGGATGGTCACCAACTGAGGACTCTGGGGAAGTACTTGCCAATGAGCCCCTGGTAATAGGGGTGCAGTATGTCCACATCAGGCAGGTCTGGGCATTTGATGTAGAGTTCAAACTTGTTGAACTCCTGAACCCGGGGCGGCATGTTCAGGGCTACACAACTGCCGGTAGTCACCACCGGTGTGCCACGCATAGAAGGAGTGGAACTAGAGGAAATTTGTTGAACTTCATCACTTGGTACATATACTCATCATGGCCCCAGTACATGAGGACATTCCCCAGGCTGCAGTGAGGCTGGTACATCCCAAGCTCAGAGCTGTATAGAGGATCCCTGAGGCCTGGATTGTCCTGGAAAGTTGAGTCACAGAAGACCACAGAGGCCTGGGGCCAGCAGCCCACAGGATAGGTGTTTCTAACTACGGCCCACTGGGGCTCCTTGGCCAGGGGCAGCAACTTCCCCAGATTATGCAGCATCCCCACCAGGTACAACCAGTCCTTGTGGGGATGTGCCCTCCGGATGCCCTCCACAGTCTGGAAGGCATGGAAGGAGGTAGGGACGTCCACATCCGGATCCGACTCATCCACCAGCTGGTCCAGCAGGTCTATGGCCTCCAGGACTGTCATCTCCTTGGAGGAGCAGGTTCCGAAGTGGGCGTGCTTCCCTCTGATGAAGTCCACCACCTGCTGTGTGTGCATGAGTCTATAGCTGGCAAAGACGAGGTCCAGGAGCTGGCCACAAGTGTAGTTTCAGAAGATGGCCTTCCCCTTACCCATTCTGGGCTCCATCTTCAGCTGGCCAACCATTGTGGGTTCCGGGAACTCTTCAAGAGTATGGAGCCAGAGAGAAACAGTGTATCCCACAGCAGACCTAGCCAGTCTTATGTAATCATCCAAGACTGGAATACTTAATGGGAGTAGTAAGCCCCATCTTTCTCCCCTCTAAAAAACATTGGTATCACTTTTACACTGAATGGACATTTCCATTTTGCTTCAGTGGGCAGTATCATGTACCTTGGGAAACACTGCTGTATGTCTCTATGGGAGCCGACTGTTATCTCTCTGAATCACAGAAGCTGGTGGTTTTGAAGCCTCCAGCTCATGATAAATGGAGGAATAAGTCCACACTGGAGCACAGCTCCAACACTGACATCCTTACATGCCTGCCACACTACAGATAACCTCGACCCCAGCAAGTTGATACACATAATGAAGAATTACACAAAGAGAAGATGTAAGACACACCAAGTCCCTGAATAGGTATTGAGGTGTTAAAGAGATTGAGGGTAAACAGGACACCCTAATCTGGTTACTCTGTTTATATTGAGTAGAGCAACTATATCCATATGTTCATAATGCAAAATAGAGTGACCTCAATTCACAATGGCCTCAAGGAGAGCCAAGTTTAAGGACCCAGGCCTTCAACTTCTTGGCCCCTCCAAACTTAGCTTCTCAGGACCATTTAGAGCAGTGGTTCTCAATCTTCTTAATACCATAACCATTTAATACAGTTCCCCCAACCATACAATTATTTCCATTGCTACTTTATAACTATAATTTTACTACTGTTATGAATCAGGCGACCCCTGTGAATGTGTCGTTTTACCCCCAAAGGGGTGGCAATCCACAGGGTGAGACCCACTAATGTAGACAGTTTTCATGTTACTGCATATTTCAGCTCACAGTTGCAGAGGCTGACAAGGCTCAGATTCCTGTCCTGACTCTTATCCTAGATCAAGTATATCCAGTGGCTGATGAATGCAAGATGGGAGGTAAGATGGCAGACTTCTTTCTCAAGCAAATTGAGACCGACAACTTCCAGAAACACAATTACAGGATTTTGTCTCAAGTCCCCAAACCTTCAGGTCAGATGAAGTGTCCAGGTCCAGAACAAAGCTAAAGACCATTCAGAGAATCCTTTTAAATGATAAGACCACACCCACAAGGAAGCTATCTTCCTCCTCATTGGCTGCTCACAGTAGGTCTCATCATGAAAGAGATGGCATTCTATGAACTCTTATCAACCAGGCGGATTCCATCATCATGAACCAATGCCTTAGAATCCTGACTCAGCCATGATACACAAAGTTTCAGTCATCACACCTTACTGTGATTCAAAGAATATAAAAAATTGTGAGGAATGTGTTGGAGGGTGAGAGTGAATTAAGCAATTGGTTAAGAAATGACTTTATCACCCAGATGCTCATATATGAAATCTGGTTCAGTCATTGTGGATATTTATCTGTGTAGCTCATTTTCCATAGTTCAAGCTTATACCCTCTGTGCCTCTTCAAACTTATGAAAAAGAGTAGAAGTCCCACTTAGGACTTCTAAGTCCCTCTTTGGACTGGCCATCTTTCCAGGAGTGGATGACCTCATCAAGCCCCACCAATCAACTGATAGGTTTGAATATGTGGTCTCTCTAGCAGAGAAAGATAAAACTCACCTCCCTTTAAAAGTTAGAGCATTGGAAGTCCTAGAGAGGTCTTCTTAGTCCCGTGTGGTAGATGTAAGTCATTAAAGAACACAAAGACGAGTGTTTAATTTCTGCTATAGATTATGAATATACTCTGACACTTATATAATGGTCCAACAGGGAAGAGCTTATGTGGTAAACCAATAATTTGTCACAAATGTAGTTGATTCTTCATAGGTGTCACTGAGTCAGTTCTAGCTCATAGCAAACCTGTGTCTAACAAAAAGGGACATGACTCAGTCCTTTGCCATTCTGACAATGTTCTCATGTTTGAGCCCATTTTTTGCAGCTCCTGCATCAGTCCATCTCATTGAGGAGATTTCTTTATCATTCACTTGCCCTAATTTCCCCAATGTGATGTCTTTCTTTAGGGACTGGTCTCTCCTGATAACATGTGCAAAGTACATAAGCAAAATATCGCCATCTTTGCCTTTAAGGAGCACTGTAGCCATGTTTCTTCAATGGCACATTTGTTTTAACTTTTGGCAGTCCATGGTACTTTTAATGTTCTTTTGCCTTTACTATATTCTAATACGTTGATTCTTCTTCAGTCTTCCTTTGTATGCATTGAAGAATGTTCAACTTTCACATTCACTTTTCACAGGCAATTGAAAATACTAAGGCTGTACATTTATTCAATTACCTTTTCTTAATTGTGTTTTAAATATATTATCCTGGGCTGAATCAATGACACTATAAACAAAATTACCTTATGCTTCAAAGAGATGATTGATAAAGTTATCTGCCATAAAATAACAAGATGTCTCTAAGGTGAACCAGAGGTGAATAGAATAAACAGAGTAAGGGATGGATGTGGAGCTCATAATTAACCCAAGCTACATTCTAAGAACAGTTAATTCTTACAAAATTCCCTTTTGAAGGAAATACAGAAGATGTAGTTGCTACAGCAAAGTGTGGTGAAGAAATTAGATGGTATCTATCAGAAACAATAGTGTCTCGAATCTTAAGTCTTGTTTTCAAACAAGCAGTGATCTAAGTGTACCATCAACTAAGCCCACATGGAAGAATAACATCAACATATGTGATCCAAGGATTGTCAATAGTAACATCCAATTCTGCAGCAGAGAATGGTATCAGAGCTCAATTTTTTTCCTAATAACCATTGTCTGTGCCTCTTTTTAAAATCATTTTATTAGGGGCTCATACAACTCTTATCAAAACCCACACGTGCATCAATTGTGTAAAGCACATTTTTACATTCATTGCCCTCAGTATTCTCAAAATATTAACTCTTCACCTAAGCCCCTGGCATCAGTCCCTCATTTATCCCCTCCCTCACCACTCCCTCATGACCCCTTGATAATTTAGAAATCACTATTTTGTCATATTTTGCACGGTCCAACGTCTCTCTTCACGCATGTTTCTGTTGTCCGTCCCCATAGGAGGAGGTTATATGTAGATCCTTATAATTGGTTCCCCCTTCCCAACCCACCCTGCCTCCACCCTCTCAGTATCACCACTCACACCACTGGTCCTGAAGGGAATAATCTACCCTGGATTCCCTGTGTTTCCAGTTCCTATTTGTAACAGTGTACACCCTCTGTTCTAGCCAGATATGTAAGGTAGAATTGGGATCATGATAGAGTGTTTGGGGGTCTGGGGATCATTTAGGAACTATGCTCCATTGTTGCTGCACGACATCCTGTCTGGTTCATCTCCTCCCTGAGACAATGTAAGGGGTTGTCCAGTGGCCTACAAATGGGCTTTGGGTCTCCAGTCTGCACTCCTCCCCTCCCCCCGGCATTCACAGTGATATGATTTTTTTGTTCTGATGATGCCTGATAACTGACCCCTTCAACACCTCATGATCACACAGGTTGGTGTGCTTCTTCTATGTGGGCATTGTTGCTTCTGAGCTAGATGGCTGCTTGTTTACCTTCAAGCTTTATGACCCCAGACACTATATCTTTTGATCGCCAGGCACCATCAGTTTTCTTTACCACATATGCTTATGCACCCATTTGTCTTCAGTGATCATATCATGGAGGTGAGCACAGAATGATATGATTTTTTATTCTTTGATGCCTGATAACTGATCCATTCGGCACCTCATGATCACGCAGACTGGTGTGCTTCTTCTATGTGGGCTTTGTTGCTTCTGAGCTAGATGGCTGCTTATTTACCTTCAAGCCTTTAAGACCCCAGCCGCTGTATCTTTTGATAGCTGTGCACCATCAGCTTTCTTCATCACATTCACTTATTCACCCGCTTTGTGTTCAGTGATTGTGTCGAAAGGGTGAGGATCATTGAATGTTAGTTTAATAGAACAAAATATTCTTGCATTGAGGGAGTATTTGAGTGGAGACCCAATGTCCATCTGCTACCTTAATACTAAACCTATACATATATGCACAGAGATGTATTTCCCCATTATCATATATAAATGTATATATAAATATTTACATGCCTTTATTTAGACCTCTATAAATGCCCTTTGCCTCCTAGCTCTTTCCTCTATTTCCTTTGACTTTCCTCTTGTCCGACTATCATGCTCAGTCTTCATTTGGGTTTCAGTAATTCCTCTTGGTTGCATTACCCTTGACCACGCCCTAACAAGTTTTTAAACACTGATTTTAAGAAGGCCATGGATGACAGTCAAAGACCAAAACACATTTGCAGGATTTATACATGCAATAAGTCTCTGTGATTTCTGTCTGACCATAATTAAGGTATAGGAATAACCTGGCTATCAATCAGAGATGATAATAGTAGATTGAAATAAAAACTCTGACTTGAATAATTAAAAACATTATTTGCTCTCCCTTTCAGTACTCTTTGATCTTAATCTTGTTTTTCTATACTTTCTGTTTTTGCTTTTTGAATTGCAGTTTGTCCTTGTTGTTGTTATAGTTAGCAGCCATCTTGACTCTTTTATATATTTTTCTATGTAGTTTTGCTATATAGAACCCAGGGTGGGTGACTCTGTAGAAACTATAACTACATTAGGGGTCCTGGAAGGCACAACATGGAATGTGGGAGCTAGTGGGGAGTTGATATCAAATAAAAGAAGGAAGAAAATGCTTGAAGCTGATTGTGATAGTCACATGATATGACAACTATTGAATGATGTGTCTGGATTATGTCCTAATAAAAGAGTTTGAGGGGGTAAACAAGAAACAGAAAATAACAAATCTCTGGCAGGTGTACCTTATGATCTTCAAGGTAACATCCTTTTATTCAACACTTTCAAGAATTCTTATGCAGCAGATTCATCCAATCCAATGGTTCACTTGATTTCTTGACTTTTGCTTCTGTTGTGGTTTGAAATGAATGACAGCCACTATAATGTTACGATAATTTAAAAGAGTCTTTATTTGGTTATAACCGGACTGCTAGAATTTAAAAGCGATTCTTTGATTGGAGTCCCGAGTAGACATTTCAGTCCATCTATAAAGGCAAAAACTCATTTATCATTTGTCTAGGACTTATGCAAGCATGGACAGAAGCAGAAAGCAATATTAATGTTATTATTCTTTAAAGCTAGTGAGCATTACACAGTATAGCACTGATTATAACATTCTGTTTAATAACATAAAAATAGGAATCTACTGGTTACAACATTAAAAGCAAAAATATTATTAATTACAATGTTCTGATCCGGAGAACATGAGTGCATTCCAAAATTATTCTCTAGTGGAACTTTCCCAGATGAGAGGGGAACGGAGCAGGTCATCCAGCAGTCAAAAGATGGTATATCAGTGGCTAACACTAGTATGTCTCACTTCCATGAGCACTTATTGTGCATGCCAGCCAGATGAAATTATTGACAATACCAATATATTATTGATTTCTCATTATATTACTTATTAGTCCACTTATGAGGAGTTTGGTCTTCTTTATAATGAGTTGTAGTCCATGCTGAAGGCTGAAGTATTTGACCTTTATCAGCAAATGTTTCAAGCCAATCTTCAATCAAGAAAGGTTTTGTCACTTGCATATGGAAGGTTGTTAATATGATTTTTTCCCAAACCTGATGCCACGTTTTCCTTCAAAAAATTCCAGCATCTCAGATTACTTTGTCAGAATATACATTTAATAAGTATGGGGAGAGGATAAAATCCTATCACATTTGTTGGGAGCCGATAGCCATTAAGACTCAGGCCTCAGACACGTAGGAGAAACTTGGCCGCTTTCTAACAGCAAGGCTTTGTTTCCTGCCCAACTTCGCCCCCACATTCCAAACTACGTGCTCAGTAGCATGAGAAATTGCGATAACTGACCTTGTTGCCATTAGTCAAAGTACTGAGCACCCATTGAACTGCAGATATACCATATTAGGAACATCGTGATAAGTTCACCCGGTAAGCCTTGATTTGCATGCGGACGTCGCCACGGACGTCTTTGAGTACTGTTGCGCACCCTTTGTACCTTATTGGGAACATGTGGCTGATTAGTTGTTGTACAGTGTGCGGTTGTTACACAGTGTCCTTCATTGGAATATGTGCCTCCCACTTCCTTCTCTGTTGTGAATATATACCCAGAGTTTTGGCAAAATAAACGGGCTTGATCAGCACTTGTCTTGCCCCACGTCTCTGTGTCTTTTTGCCATCCAGGTTCGTTGCCTCTCCAGGTCACCGCGTGAGGGTCTCGCTGGACGAGACCCTAACACACATTGGAAAAGAACTAAAACCCGAGAAATAAAATCATCAGCATACAGACAACTGATCTTTGACAAGGACCAAAAGATATCAAATGGGAAGCAGATGCCCTCTTCAACAAGTGGTGCTGGAAAGAATGGATATCTACCTGCAGAAAGATGAAGCAAGACCCTTATCTCACTCCGCGCACAAGATTAAACTCAAGGTGGATCACAGACCTTGTGGTAAAACCCCAAACTATTCGGACAATCAATGAGGGAATTGCGACCAACCTGAGAACTTTGGTGCAGGGAATATCTAGGCTATCGGATATAGGTAAGGACACAAATACAGTTGAGTCACTAATTGGCAAGAGGGGTATACCGAAGATAAAATGCCTGTGTACATCGAATGAATTCAGCAAGAGAGTAACGAGAGTGCTGACAGACTGGGAAAATATCTTTAGTAATGACACATCAGACAAACGCCTTATTAAAATTTATAATACTCTGCTTGCTTAAAAAAAAAACCCTTTTATTAAATTGGAACTCTATGATGCTCACTCTCCTGACACAACGGCTGGAGCCAAAGTGGGTGAACAAGTAAATGTGGTGAAGAAAGCTGATGGTGCCCGGCTATCAAAAGAGATAGTGACTGGGGTCTTAAAGGCTTGAAGATAAACAAGCGGCCATCTAGCTCAGAAGCAACAAAGTCCACATGGAAGAACACACCAGCCTGTGTGATCGAATGGTCCCAAAGGGATCAGTTACCAGGCATCAAAGAAAAAAAAATCATATCATTGACTGCACACCTCCATGATAGGATCGCTGAAGACAAATGGGTGCACAAGCAAATGTGGTGAAGAAAGCTGATGGTGCCCGGCTATCAAAAGAGATAGTGTCTGGGGTCTTAAAGGCTTGAAGGTGAACAAGCGGCCATCTCGCTCAGAAACAAATAAGCCCACATGGAAGAAGCACACCGGCCAGTGCGATCACGAGGTGCCCAAGGGACCAGATATAAGGCATCATGCAAAAAAAAAGATATAAGTGTGTGTATGTATGTGTATATATGTGTATATGTATATATGTATGTGTATATATATATTATATTAAATGAAGGGGGAAGTGCAGAGTGGAGACCCAAGGCCCAAGTGTGGGCCAATGGAGATCCCCTCATAGAGGGGCTTAGGAGAGGAGATGGGTTAATTAGGGTGTGAGGTAGTATCGATGAAGAACACAGCTTTCCCCCAGATCCTGGATGCTTCCTCCCCCCTACTACCATGATCTGAATTCTACCTTGCAGGGCTGGATAGGACAGAGGCTGTACACTGGTACATATGAGGGTTGGGGGTACAGGGAATCCAGGGTGGATGATACCTTCAGGACCAAGGGCGTGGGGGACGATGCTGGGAGAGTGGAGGGTGAGTGGGTTGGAAAGGGGGAACTGATTACAAGGAGCCACATGTGACCTCTTCCCTGGGAGAGGGACAGCAGAGAAGGGGGGAAGGGAGACCCCGAATAGGGCAAGATATGACAAAATAACGAGGTATAAATTACCAAGGGCATATGAGGGAGGGGGGAAAGGGGAGGGAGGGGGAAAAAAAAGAGGACCTGATGCAAGGGGCTTAAGTGGAGAGCAAATGCCTTGAGAATGATTGGGGCAGGGAATGTATGGATGTGCTTTATACAATTGATGTATGTATATGTATGGATTGTGGTAAGAGTTGTTGGAGTCCCTAATAAAATGTAAAAGAAGAAAAGAGAAAAAAATGATTAGGGCAAAGACTGTACAGATGTGCTTTATACAATTGATGTATGTATATGTATGAACTGTGAAAAGAATTGTATCAGCCCCAATAAATTGTTAAAAAAAAAACCACCTAATTACCCACTGAGGAGATGGGCAAAGGACCTGAACAGAAATTTCACAAGGGCAGAAATCTGAATACCCAGTAAATATGAGAAAATATTCCTGATCATTAGCCATCAGAGAAATACCAATTAGAACAACTGTGAGATACCACCTAACACCCTCAAAGATAGCCAGAATTCTATCAATTCACAAAATCAGAGAGTAACAAGTGTTGGAGTGGCTGTGGTGAGATGTGAACATTGGTCCACTGCTGGTGGACTTGTATGTATGTACAGCCATTATGGAATTAGATTTGGTGAAGTGTAAAAGAGATGGAAATCAAGCTACCATAGGACCTAGCAATTCCCCTATTTGGCATATCCTCAGAAGAGGCAATAAATGAACCATAGTCAGATATCTGTGCCCCAATGCTCATCATGGCGTAGTTCACAATCGCACGAAGTTGGAAACAACCCAAATTTCCATCAACAGATGAATGGATTCAAAAACTGTGGTACATGCATACACTGGAGTACTACACATGCCTGAAAAGCAGTGATGAATGCATGAAGCACATTGCCGCATGGGAAAAATTGGAGGAAATTATGTGAAGTGAAATAAGCAAAGGGTAAAAGGAGATGTAAACCATAAGTCCACTTAAGTAAGCTTAAAAGGCAAAAGAGATATAGGGGGAAAGTTACTATATGAATACATTCCTGGGGTGAAGTCCAGGTTAGTATGGCAGGGGCCAGACCCAATCCAGGGATACATATGACAGTCAATGAAAAAGGGGGGGGAAAGCAAGAAAAGTGGGGGGAGGCATGGGTAGTAGGGGAACAGGGCACTAATACATCCAAGGGGAGGGTATTGTTTAAATCTCCACAGGAGTGAGAGAGAGGGACCAGACCTCAACCTGGTGTGCCAAGACATGAATTCAACATACTGGCATGATGCAGCAGTCCAATAGAGAGGTCTTCAGGGGAAGCCCCAATCCCAGCTACATGTCCAGCCTCCCTGCCTGAAGAATCATCAGTCTGATGGTTCCCAGGGTGACTGATGGAGAGCACTGAAGGAAAATGGACTACAAAGGACAACACTGAAGCTACAGCTCTGGGAGAGGGGCACTTCTGAACAGAGCACATGGGAGCAAATTATGAGTGAAAGAGAGAGTAGAACACACCCCTGGTCCACCAAGCCCAAGGATGATATTCCTGCTGGGAGCAGCCAATGCACAGAGAGGACCATAGGGCTGGCCTCAGCACGAGACACGATTTCCATCAGTGACCCATAGCGCTACAGGGCATAACACCGAAGACACGGTGTGAGAATTGTCTCCAATCTGACCCCACCACACCGGGCAGAAACACTAAGGGTGTTTGACAGAGCAACAAGGGGAGTAAAGCAATGAAGTCCCTGAGGAATCCCAAAAATGGACTTTGGAGCCAGGGTGTAACATCCCATGAGACTCGACTGGCAAACACTCATAATAGTCAACAAACAAACCGGGAACTATTTATAGACTTTTCTTTTTTGCTGTTGGTTTGTTTTGTTGTTTTCTTTTTGTGCTTAATATTGTTCTTGCATGTCTATATAGATAAGGTAGGCGGGGTAAACAATCCTGAGGAGAAAATAACAGGACTGATGGTTCCGGAAGGGACACAGGAGATGGGGAGGCAGGGGAAAGAAAGGGGGGAGCCAACAAAAGCAGGATAGGAGAGCAACAAGTGATGTAAACTTGATGGTGAGGAAGGCGCAGGAGGCCTGATGGCGTTTGATCAAGTGCAATGTATCCACGAGGAATTACTGAAAACCAAATGAAGGTTGAAAATGATAGTGGGACAAGAGGAAAGTAAAAGGAAATAGGGAAAAGAACTAGGAGGTAAAGGACACGTAGAGAGGTCTAAATAGAGGTATGTATTTATATATAATGATCAGTAAATAGATCTATTCAAGTACTCCCTCAATGCAAAAATAGTTTGTTCTAATAACTTGCCATTCTTTGGTGCTCACCTTCCTGACTCAATCACTGAAGCCAAAATGGGCACATTAAAAAATGTGATGAAGAAAGCTGATGCTGCCCAGATATCAAAAGATATAGCATCTAGGGTCAGGAAGGCTTGAAAATTTAAAAAGCGTCAATTTAGCTGAGAAGGAATAAAGACCACATGGAAGAAGCACACCAGCCTGTGTGATCATGTTGTGTCAATGGGATCAACTATCAGGCATCAAAGACCCAGAACAAAAAACCATATCACTGTGAAACCCAAGGCCATCTGTAGACAATTTGACACCCCCTCACAGAAGGGTCACAAGTAAGAGATGAGCCAGTCAGGGTGAAATATAGCACCAATGAAACATACTACTTTCCTCTAGTTATTCAGTGCTTCTTCTCCTCCTCCCCATTATCTTGACCCCAATTCTAGCTTACAAATGCAGCTAGACAAGAGCATGTACACGATACAGATAAGAGCTGGAAACACAGGGATCCAGGGCAGATAACCCCTTAGGACCCATAATGATGGTAGCTATACCAGGAGGGGAAGGGGAAGGTGGGAGTAGAAAGGGGAAAGCGATCACAGTGATCTACATGTAAACCTCTCCCAGGAGGAGGACCAACAGAAAAGTGGGTGAAGGGAGACAGCGGTTGGTGCAAGTCATGCAAAAAGTAATAATTTATAAATAATCAAGGTTTCATGAGGGAAGGAGGGTGGGGGAAGGAGAAATGAGAAGCTGATACCAAGGGTTCCAGTAGAAAGAAAATATTTTGAAAATGAAGATAGCAACATATGCACAAATGGGCTTGACACGATGGATGTATGTATGGATTATCTTTAAGCTGTAAGAACTGCCAATAAAGTTATTTTTAAAAATTCTTGTAACATACTTTCCTGATTTTAAACCATTCCGTATTCCCTTGTTCTGTTTGCACAGCAGCCTCTTGATCCACGGACAGTTTCCTCTTGGGTGCAATGGAGTGTTCTCTAATGCCCATTCTTCCCAAGGCCATCCAGAGTTTGTTCTAAACCACACTGCTCCTGTGTTGTAGGTAGCTGAAATTTATTGTTTCCTAACCTCCCACTGATGTGTATATCTGAAAAATTGGGTATGTCCTAGAAGTGATGGTGGATTTCAGCTGAAATCTGCTCAACCTCAAACGGCATTCTCATTACTTGGACCAGATGGTTTCTCTGAGATGTCTCAGATTCTCTGGAAATATCTTGGACTTGACACATTTCTTTAGGGACCTGGAAGATGAAAACTAAGACTCTAAATGTGAAATAGAGACAAGGACCTTGCCTCAGGGACAGCAAACAGATAATGCCATCCCTTACAGCCAGTCATGTAAAACTTTATCTTTCTACCCACCAAAATTGGAAGAATAGACATTTTTTGCATGTGAAAGCATTATATATGTTGTATTTATTTCTTGAATAATGAGCATAAGTAACATTAGATATGCAAGTCTGTTTTTGCATGAATTGAGTGTGTTCTATATTGGATTTTGAAGATATGGATTTATTGCTCTATTCAATATAAACAGGGCAAACAGATTCGGATGCATTTTCACCCTCTATCTCTTTCACATCTCAGTACCTTTTCCGGGTCCTCGGTGTGTTTTAATATCTTACTGATTTACAGAGATACATTAACTGTATCAACTTGCTGGGATCATAATTCTCAGTGGTGTGAAAGTTTTGTAATTGTGTCAATTTTGAAGTCTGGTCGAGTAGTGGGCAGAGTTTGTCTATTAATCCAGAGTTGACAGCTTCAAATTGAGTAGGTCTCTAATTGAGAAAGATAAGAAGTCTGCTCCTATAACGGCATAGTGCAGTGTTTACTGAAGTACCTGATACTGCCCCTTGAGGGGAAATGGAATGGTGCACGTGTATTTTATGGGAGAAATATGTGGTTCCCATAAGGAAATAGAAACTCAAGGGCAGTTCTACCCTGTCCTAAATAGTCACCATTAGTATGCTCCGACAAGGGGCAGTGAGATTTTTTTGTAATACTTTATTCTGGATTATGGGCTATAGTAAAAACGTTTCAATAGTCAGCAAGGATGTGGGTAATTTTTTCCATTTTCCTGCTAGGGGGCATGCAAAAGGGCCACTAAGTTTGGGAGCATATGATTGACAGCACTAGTTGTAGGGAACAGTTCTAATCTGTTCATAGGTTGGCTGTGAGGGAGAATGGACACCATATTACTGGGTTTTAGTTTATTTTACATTTCTGGTATAATGTGGCCTCAGAGAATGGATCAGTTGGGATGGGATCATGTATGATCATATTCCGTGGTAAAGGGATTCAGGCTATGATAGCAAATCCTTTATCCCTTCATAATCTTTTCTGACCTAGATGTCAGGGGATTTTCCTGAGGTGTGGCTCCAGAACATTTCATCTCTGATCTGATTACAGCAAGAAAGGAGACCTGGATCAGAGCTCTGTGGACTAGCAGTCTCTATGCAGTGAACCTCCCAGATTCAAGGTAATGCTGAAGCATACATCTATGGTGCTGTCTAGGGCAGATTAAGCCCACAGACATTGCAAGCAGACAAGGACCTTGCCCAGACACAACAGAATAAGAGAGCCTTATCCTATGACTGATGGGATATGTAACAAAAGATATGAAATTCTACCCACCTAATCTAAAAGAAAGTTAATTTTGAATGAAAAAAAAAACAGTTAATGATGCTTCCTTCATAAACACACTTAATAACTAAGGAAATGTGCTGGAATCTTCTCCAGAGATCAATAATCTAAACACATCTGGTTTGGGATGCAGTAATGGTTACTGTACTATAGAGAGATGGAGCTCTTTTCATTAGGTATTGGGCTTTTAATACACAGTCAAGGCAGAGTTGATTAGGTATTGGGTTATTAATCCCAAGGTCAGTGCTTTGAATTTACCAGCCAATACCCAGGGCAGATATGGGGTCATATACTCCTGGAATGATTTACAATATCATAAGACCAACAGTAGCCCTCATGGCAGAGTGGTTAACAGGTGGGCTGTGTACCCCGAGGTCTACAGTTCCCAACAGTCTGCTGTCCCAAGGGTGAAAGACAATGCTATCTGAGCCTGTAAAGAATTACAGTCTCAGAATCCCACAGGCATCATTCCTCCTATGAGGTTGTGTGGCCTGAGAACTGAATGGAAAGCAGTGAGTCTGAGTCTGCTTGTTAAGTCAAAGGGGAACTTCCCCTATTTTCTACAAAGCTGCTCTGAGTAGCAATAGGCATCATGGTAGTGAATTTGTGCTAAGGGCCAGAGCCAGAGTTGACTTTTCAAAATGTCAAAACCATATGGCGTATAAGAGATCCAGTTAGATGAAGCTATTTCTGGAAGGGTTTTGCTCGTTCCTCCTTCCCTTTCACACTTTTCTGTTATTGAAATCACTTGAGTTGGTGGCACAGTGGATAATGTTTAATGGCTGCGGTTTTATGCTGACTTGGCTGGGCCAGGATTCTCAGAAGTTTAGGAATTACGAATGAGCTTAGGTGACAGTGTTCGATATAATGCCATCACTTCCATGAAGAGATTTGCTGTCAGCAGCCAAGTAGTGGGAGGTGTTATCCTGTTGGGTGTGGTTTTCCCCGTATAAATTCAAGTACATTCTATCTGCAGCTTTTGTCCAGTTCTGGGGACTTCCTAGACGTGTGGATCTCCAGATGTGAGAGAGCATCTTGACATATTTCATATATAGCTTGGATTCATCAATCTGCACAGCCATGAGGAAGGAGCCTACCATCTGACCTTCCCTTCTTATTTCATTGTGCATTCGACCTACTTGAGTCAAGAGAAGGGTCCGGACTGATATCTGAGCCTTGCCAGCCTCTACAACTGTGAATTGAAAAGGTGAGTAGTATGACTAGAAGGTTTCCTAACTATTTCTGACACAGGTGGCCGGATGGGAGAAAAACTGGACTTCCCAATCTAGTACAGTGCATAATCTTGAAACTCCACAAGAGAAATTCTCCCCTTTCCTATAGGATCTCTAGGAGTCAGCATTGACTCCAAACCTTCCAGGGAGTAAGGGTTCTGGGACGAAGGTTGTGGAGGGCTGGGCTCTCCCTGAGCTTTGAGCAGATGACTTATCATTCATAGTCCAGGATACCTTTTGGAGCAGATTGATCAGAATGAGCTCAGGGACTCACACAGTATTTTGGAGTTTTCCATGCAGAGTTTGTTGCTAAGTGAGGTTTCACCGATTGCCTCTCTGAAATAGAAATTTCCCCACCATTGTTCTTGGCAGCTGTTGCCCAGATATATGGAGAGACATTGAAAGTCATGGTGGAGAGCTGGCCCTTCATCTCGCTGCCCCTGGTTGTTCTAGTGACAATCTCACAGGACATCTTTTGCTTGTGAGAGGCAGTTGTCTTCATATTCTAAGTTTCAAGAGTATTTAGATAACATTTGATAATTGGTTGTTTTTAATTTATGGTGGCCCGTGTTTTCCGGAGAAGAACCGTGCCTCATAGTGTTTTCAGAGATTGCTTTTTCAAAAGTAAGTCACCAGGCCTCGCTCTTAAAGTGTCTCTGAGGAGAAACCAACTATCTTCTAAGTTAGCTGCTAATCATTTTATCTGTTAGAATTATTAGGAGTTCCAACTTTAAAGAATTTACCATGAATTTCACACTTATTCAAGGAGAAAAATGGCACACGGTGATGTTTTTATTTTGGAGGTTTTAAAGAATTTTTCCTAATTCTTCCATTTAAGATTTTTAGGTTGACATTCATATTTGTTTTGTTTCATTTTTTAGTAAAATTCTCCAAGCTTTTAGGAAAAAGGGGCATTGCAGTTAGTTTGCTGCTACTGGTGTTTCTGAGTTGATTACTAGGCGTGGTATAAGAGTGGATCAATTAGAAATCGGGTGGAGATAACACAGGCCTAAATAAGAGACTGCGATAGGATTTTCACATTGGAATCTGGGTAGGTCTAACCCATTAAGAATTGTGCTGAGAGATTTGCTTTTCTGTGGTGAGGCTTTTAGATGCAAAATTCATAAATTCTATTTATGGATCCTAAAATGTCTGACTTTGACTGTAAGTCTTAGGCTGTTGTTGTTAAGGGCTATGGAATTGTTCCTGGCTCATACTTACCCTCAGAACTGACTCATAGTTATTCTATGTCAAAATGGAGGAAATACTGCACAATCCATGGCCATCCTCACAGTTGCTATATTGGAGATCCTTGCTGCAGTTATCATGTCAATCCTGCTCAAATAAATGTTTATACTAATCAGTGCTATAAAACCATTGATGTAATCATTCAACTTGTTATTTTCATCTTAAATATGCAATTCATTATATGAAACCCAATTCCCGGAATCATGAAATTTGGCTATAAACTATCTCCTAGCTGTCCACACTTTTACAGTTTTGTGCTTGGGCCCTTGATGCATCTTTGTGTTGTTTGTAGGTGTCATTGAGTGTGTTCTGAAGCATAGTAACCCCAGATACAACAAGACGTAATGCTGCCCAGTCCTGTGCCAGCCTCACACTTGTTTTGCTTGATTCCATTGTTGCAGCCACTGTGTCCATCCATCTTGTTGTGTGTGCATTCCATCATGTTGGGAGCTTTTCACTTTTCTCCAGACCCTTCACTCTGCCAAATATGCTGTGCTCTCCAGAGACTATTCTCTTTTGACGACATGCCCATGTTGGCTTTGCTTGTCTCTAAAGGCATATGGGTCTTCCTACTTTCAAGACAGTGGGTGTTCTATTGGCAGTTTATGGTACTTTCAAATTCTTGGCTGGCACCACAATTCAAATGGATTGATTCTTCTATCTTCCACATTTACAGGATTAGCTTTAGAACTAGATTGGTTTCTTCTAAAATCCAGTGAAAATTACATTAGAATAATTATATAATTGTTATGTAGCACACCCCATTACAAACCTGATAAATTTGCCTCATAATGTAACTGAGAGAGCGTGGCTTCAGGCTGTACCCAGACAGGTTTTCATATCTGGATTCTAATCATTTTAGGTCCTGCAGTCGGATTGCTTTCCAGGGTGCCAACTCTAGACTGGTGAATCCCCTGAAGTCTGATTCAAGGATCTGGAACCTGCCAAATGCTGTTACTGGTAAGTTCTTTTTCTTTTAAAAAAAATAATTTAATGTGGGCTCTTACACATATTGCAACAATCCATAAGCCAACTACATTAAGCAAAATTGTACACATGCTGCCATCATTATTTTGCAAATATGATCTCTCTACTTGATGCCTTGTATCAAGACATCTTTTATCCCTTCCTTCCCCCAGTAAGTTATTTTCCTGGGCATGATCTTTCTGTCTGACATAGGCATGACCCACTCATGACATTTACTGGACCTTCTCTCATGCCAATCCTGTGATGTTTCTTGTCTCTTCCCCAAAATATGATTTTTTGAGGGGGGTCATGATCCCTTATTTTGGTGTTATTAGAGGCTCTCAAATTGGTCTGCATAATATTGGCCCTCCTTTAGGACACACAGATATGCTATAAGGTCCTCACAGTGGTTATGCTTTAGCCTGTTGTTGCAGTCACTGTGTGGATGCGCCTCCTTTGGGTCTTATGCTTAACCTAGCAAGATGTTCTATTCAAGACTGGTCTCACTGGAAGACATATTCAGATTCTATGAAACAATGTATCCTACCACACGAAGGCTGATTGGACAAGAATACTGTCAGAATATGAAATCTAAAGCCTAAAGGTGTGAGGCTTTATTGGTGGATAGCAGGATACACACTCTGGGATTGAAAAGTCCGCTGTGGAATCAAGATATTGCTCGATGCACAGAAATAGATTTACTTCACCGTAACTTTACCTTGTTAGTGACAGTTGCTTTCATAGTGTAAGTTTGAAGTTCTTTTTTTTAATGTATTGTGAAATATTTATTTCTAATTACAAATAAATGAAATTTTGTCTTGAAGCATGGTGTAGCATGGGTAACAGTCTTAATATAACAACAGTAAATGACATTGTTACATTTAGCGACAGTGTGTGTAAAAAGCCAACTGTAAGTGTGAAGGTTGAGATCGCTTCTCTCTCACCAGATCAGAAATTCTCAGGCAGTCTTTGCAAGATCCCAATAAAGACCATCTTTCATAACAAGTGTACTTATGTATTTAGACTTGATAACCAACAAGCTGGAAAACCCTGTTTCACAAAGATATGATGTTGGAAATGAAAGAAGAAGGTGCAACACAGTATCAGACCGAATAGGATATGACTGCACACACATGATCCAGAATTTTATAACTGGCATTGTAGAGAAATCAGTTCTTGCTGCATCACTGTTAATAAGTTCAATGAACTCCTCTTGTGCTGTCTCAAGAGCATCTTCAACTTTGACTGTGAATGGGCTTCTGGGAAGTGTAAATGGGGTGTCAGGTAGATTTGGAAAGTACTAGAAAATTTCATCTGCAAGCATGTGCAAGTGTTCTTTCACAGAAATTATCGTAATCCTTTCATCTGGTTCAATTACATGTTCTTCAAAGAAAGCAGTTAAGGTAGGCAACGTGTGAATTTTATTTTCATCCCATTTTTTTTTCCAAAGCTGAAGTTTCATTTGGAATGATCAGATCTTTTCAGAAAAATTAAGGCATGTTGCATTTGGTCCTTGCAGTGATAAATTTAACTCATTCAAGATGGCAAAGATGGCAACCAAAGAAGCTATTTTCTGCAGTTCATTTTTATTGCTGAAACGTGTTTTGAACTGCGGTCTTGGTTAAAAAATGTATTGAGTTCATCACGAAGCTCAAAAACACTTTTTAAAACTTTTCCTTTTGACAACACCTCACTTCTATGTGAAATAGCAGAGCATTATCCAGCACACCCAACTCGTTGCACAGTTGAAAAAACAGTCGACTGTTTAAAGTGCTCACCTTTAGAAAATTGACAGAATTTATGACGTTTTTCATTGCTTCTTGTAACTCTTGTGACAGCATCTTCATTGCTAATATGTGACAATGAATCATACAGTGAGTTTTGATGACTTTTTGTGGCTCCTTCAATATCAAATGATAAAGTTCAGATGGACAGCCTAGCATAACAGAGGCACCATCTTTGCAAACACTACAAACCTTTTCCCAAGAGATCATATGCTCTTTCAGAAATGGACCAACTGTATCAAATCTACCACGTGCAGTAGTTGTCATTTCAAGAGGTCTGTAAAAAAGAAAGTCAACTTTAAAGTTGCCATCCTTAACATACCTGAGGTAAACCAGTAACTGAACAGTTTGCAACGTCTGTAGATTCATCAAGCTGGATGCTAAATATTGGAAGTGGAGCAGATTTAATTTATTGGAAGACCTAATAAGAATATCAGCAGACATGACATCTATTCTGCAGACAGTGTCGTTAGATAAAGAAATTGCATGCAATTTTGTCACAAATTCGTCTCTCATCATAACTCAAACAATGTCTTTGGCTGCTAAGCAACAGTAAATGTTCAGCAATGGTGTGAGGTTGCAGAGTCCTGCCTGGAGATTCTGTGTGCCACCAAATAGGAAACTTCAATGGCTGCTATGTTTTCTTTGTGGTACTTTCCAACAGTGGCAAGTCTGGCTTTCTTGAGTCCATCAGCTTTGCTTTTAAAATAGTTGGTATCCTTGCCAGAGAAGCTCTGATGCTTGCTATCAAAATGGCGTTTTAATTTGTTTGGCTTCATAGGTTTGACTGATAGAAATTCACAATAAACAACACATTGAGGCTTCTCAATTCCTGCTGTAATTATTGAGGTAAAACAATACTGTAAAATGTCCTCCCTATATTTTCTTTTCTTAACCTTCTCTACATGATCCATTGTCAAGGGATAGTTTCCAGGGAGTTTTAATTTCTTTATTCATCTAGTAATCTCAGGCCAGTCCAGGGAAGCATGGGAGATTTAAGACATTCATTAGCAGGCATATTTTAAGAGTGCATATGGTTTGAGATTTGATAGGCAGAATCGATGTAAGTCTTTCTAGTTCCCAAGAAGTGTTTTCTTTCCCATAGCCTGTCCTTCCTCTTTGTTCAGAGGAACATAGGTATCCCAGCCTGGCTACCTGCCATCCCAGAGTTTAGAAAGCTAGTTGTTCCAGTTAGAGATTCATGTCATTGTGTTTACCAATTTGTGTTTATGGAGTGCCTCCGAGGGACTGCCTATCTTTTTTTAAAATTTGGGCCTTGTACACCTGTTATCACAATCCACACATCCACCCATTGTATCAAGCATATTTGTACATTTGTTGCCATCATATTCTCAAAATATTTTCTTTCTACTTGAGCCCTTGGTATCAGCTCTTCATTTTTCCCCTCCCTTCACCACTCCCCCTCCCTTATGAACCCTTGATAATTTATAAATTATAACTATTTTTTCATATATTACATCAATGTCTCCCTTCACCCACTTTACTGCTGTCCATCCACCAGGGAGGAGGATATATGTAGATCCTTGTAATCTGTTCTCCCTTCTACCCCACCCTCCTGATATCATCACTCAGAACTGGTCCCAAAGGGATCATCTGTCCTGATTCCCTGTGTTTTCAGTTCCTATCTGTACCAGTGTAATTCCTTGGTGTAGCCGGATTTGTAAAGTAGAATTGGCATCATGATAGTGTGTGTGTGGTAGGGCGGGGGGAGGAAGTATTTAAGAACTAGAGGAAATTTGTATGTTTCATCATTGCTACACTGCACCCTGACTGGTTCATCTCTCTACAACCATTCTGTAAGGTGATGACCAGTTGCCTACAGATGGGCTTTGGGTCTCCACTCCCCACCCTACCTCAGGCACAAAGATGAGATTTTTTTGTTCTTTGATGCCTGATACTTGATCCTATGCTATGGACACTTCATGATCACACAGGCTAGTGTACTTCTTCCACATGGGCTTTGTTGGTTCTCATTTAGATGGCCACTTGTTTACCTTCAAGCATTTCAGACAGGGATCCTCAAACTATGGCCCGCGGGCCACATGCAGCCGGCCAAAGGCATTTATCTGGCCCGCCGGGTGTTTTTGCCTGTTGTTTTTGTTTGTGTTTTTTTTTTTACTTCAAAATAAGATATGTCTGATGGGGTCAGTGCACTTGGAGCTGTCAGAGTGTGGGAGCAGGATAGGAACCTGGTAGCACTTTGTCTTTCTGAAGCTTCTCTGGGGGCGAGGTTTTCCAGAATAGCCCACTATGTGTGTGCCAAGTGCAGCTACGAGCTGTTCTCCATGGGCTCCATGTAGGAGCACTTGCTGCCGTGGCCAGCCTTCACGGAGACCATCCACAATGACAGCGTGGCCAAGCGGCCCGAGTGCAATCAGCCTGATGCCTTTAAGATGCCCTGCGGTAAATGAGGCTGGCCACGGGCTTGGCCCCGAGTTGCTCAATGATGGCCCCAAGCATGGGCAATCCCGCTTCTGAATATTCAGCAGCTCCCTGAAGTACATCTCTGAAGGCAACAAATCTGCCTCCCAGAGGAAGTAAATGTGCAGCCCAACCCCCACACACCCCCAACAGCCACAGGTATTGGTCACCCTCCTTTAGAACTACAGCCTACAGACCTTCAGGCAGAGAGGGCTAGATGGGGTGGTGGGGAACGGTGTTTCCTGATGACGCTATGCCCTGTGCCAGGATGGGGCCAAGCGCTAGTTCATCTTGGCCTCCGAGGCTGGAGGCTGGGACTCTGCTTTTAGGGTGTCTGTGTCTTGAAAGATATAACACCCTTGACTTCTCTCCTCAGCCTGGAAGCCCCTCCCTGCCTGTCTGGGCTCACCCCTATGAGCCCCAATTCCCCAAGGGGCTCCAGCCCTCACCAGGGCCCATCCTGACCCCTAAGTTTTGTGAGCAGTTGCAACCACTACAAGGCCATGTCCCAGTCGGGGGCTCCATTCCAGTCACCCCATGAATCACTCTGGTCAAATCCTTCTAGGCTCACCAGGACACTGATGGTCTATGACCTGCTGGAGCATGCAGGCCCATGGCACCACCCCTGAGTTCCAGGTCTCCATCTGTGTGAGAGAGCAGCCACTGATCCATGGTCTTCCTACCAGTCCCTGGTGGGGCCTGGGAGGTCTTGTCGACAGTCTGTACCTGCCAAGCTTGCCCCAGAAGAGTATGTCCAGAGCTCCTGGTGGCAGCTTCACCCTTTCCCGCTTCACCCTCTTCAGCTTTCTGAACTGATTGGCTGGAAATTAATAAACAAGGAGACCCAGCAGGATGCCATGTCCATGACTGGGTCTGTCTCCACCCTTAAAAAAAAGTGCAGGGTGCATAGGAATTTGTTCATAGTTCTTCTTTTTTTTTTTTTAAACTATAGTCCGGTCCTCCAATGGTCTGAGGGACAGCAAACTGGCCCCCATTTAAAAAGTTTGAGGACTCCTGCTTTAAGATCCCAGATGCTATGTCTTTTGATAGCCAAGCACTATTAACATTCAGGTTTGAAGAAGTTTAAGAGAGCACTTGCTTTTCAGTGCATCTTAATTTAGGGAGACTCTTTTTGTCTCCCTAGAAAAAGCCTCATCGAATTTTCAAGGTTTGATTTTTCTAAGGTAGGTCACCAAAGCCTGTCTCTCAAGGAAGACAAATTTTCTGTTAGGTGCTAACCATATTAACTATCTGCGTCTCTTAAGGACTTCAAGTTCAAAGAATTACTATAACCTTTACATTTATTCATAGAGGAAAATGACACATTGTGATGTTTTTATATCTTTGGGGATTATAGCACATTTACGTATTTAAATAACTTTTCTGATAATTTGGGTTTGTGTTTATTTTGTTTTACTTGGCTTTGGGAAAAATTCTTAGTTTGCTGTTTCTCTGAGAGGATTGCTAGATATGGCATAAGACCACATCAGTTAGTAAGTGGATGGAGGTGACCTGGTAATAAATGGAAGATTGTAACAGGAATTTCATGGTAGAATCAGGGTGGGACTAACCCAATGAGAATTGTGTTGGGAGATTTGCATTTCTTTTATGAGAATATTTCACTATGATTTATAATTCATGAATTAAATTACACTTATGGATCCTAAAATGTCTTTCTTTGACAGGCTGTTGTAGGCTGTTAAAGGCCCTGGAATTGGTTCTGACTCATACTCACCCTCAGGTCTGACTCACAGTTAGTCTATATCAACATGGAATAAATTTTTTGGGTTTTTTTTTCTCTTTTAAAATACAACATTTATTTATTTTTTTTCATTCATTCTTTATTCACTTATCTCTTTTTTTAACAATTTATTGGGGCTCATACAATTCTTCTCACAGTTCATACATATACATACATCAATTGTATAAAGCACATCTGTACATTCTTTGCCCTAATAATTTTCTTTTTTTTCTCCTCTTTTCTTTTTTTACATTTTATTAGGGACTCATACAACTCTTATCACAATCCATACATATACATACATCAATTGTATAAAGCACATCCCCACATTCCCTGCCCCAATCATTCTCAAAACATTTGCTCTCCACTTAAGCCCTTTGCATCAGGACCTCTCTTTTTCCCCTCCCTCCCCTGTCCCCCCTCCCTCATGTGCCCTTGGTAATTTACACATCGTTATTTTGTCATATCTTGCCCTATCCGGAGTCTCCCTTCCCCCCCTTCTCTACCGTCCCTCTCCCAGGGAAGAGGTCACATGTGGATCCTTGTAATCAGTTCCCCCTTTCCAACCCACTCATCCTCCACTCTCCCAGCATCGTCCCTTACACCCTTGGTCCTGAAGGTATCATCCACCCTGGATTCCCTGTACCTCCAGCCCTCATATGTACCAGTGTACAGCCTCTCCCCTATCCAGCCCTGCAAGGTAGAATTCGGATCATGGTAGTTGGGGGGAGGAAGCATCCAGGATCTGGGGGAAAGCTGTATTCTTCATCGGTACTACCTCGCACCCTAATTAACCCATCTCCTCTCCTAAACCCCTCTATGAGGGAATCTCCATTGGCCGACACATGGGCCTTGGCTCTCCACTAGCACTTCCCCCTTCATTTAATATGGTATATATATATATATATATACACATATACATATACTTATATACATATACACACATATACACATACATACACACACTTATATCTTTTTTTTTTGCATGATGCCTTATACCTAGTCCCTTGGCACCTCGTGATCGCACTGGCCGGTGTGCTTCTTCCATGTGGGCTTTTTTGCTTCTGAGCTAGATGGCCGCTTGTTCACCTTCAAGCCTTTAAGACCCCAGACACTATCTCTTTTGATAGCCGGGCACCATCAGCTTTCTTCACTACATTTGCTTATGCACCCATTTGTCTTCAGCGATCCTATCATGGAGGTGAGCAGTCAATGATAGGATTTTTTGTTCTTTGATACCTGGTAACTGATCCCTTCCGGACCACTCGATCACACAGGCTGGTGTGTTCTTCCATGTGGACTTTGTTGCTTCTGAGCTAGATGGCTGCTTGTTTATCTTCAAGCCTTTAAGACCCCAGTCACTATCTCTTTTGATAGCCGGGCACCATCAGCTTTCTTCACCACATTTACTTGTTCACCCAACATAGAATAAATTTTGTCCAATTCATGGTCATCCTCACAATTGTTATGTTGCAGCTGCTTCCTGCACTTACCATGACAATTCATATCAGTGAACATTTTCCTATAATTTCTCTGAACCTTGTATTTACCAAGCCTGTTATTTTCCAAGGACTGATATGTTAGTCTAGTGGAGGTCAATGCCATTTCCTTGATATTTTTCCTTCAAATAATAAAATAGTAAAACAATATAATTCCACATCAGTTACCATAACAATATAATTTCACATCAGTAACCAGTTTTTTGTTTTCTCTAAGAAAAGCTTTTAGTTTGAGTTCAGTGAAATATAGTTTGCCTCTGATTGCAAGTCATAATTAAATTTTAATTTGACTCTCTCTAATGTTCACGTACTGAGGATAAATGCATCCACGATGCAAATTATTTGTGACATAGACACGTTTGGCTTTCTGTTTCAATTTTCTGATTCTCATGCATATGGAATCAGGAGAGGCAATGATTTTAAGCTCTTAGATGCAAAATAAAAGTCATTGGTTCAACCTCACCAGTTGTTTCTTGGAGAAACTTAGAAAGGTATGCCTAGAGAGAAATGGCACAGTCAGACTCCATAGAGTTTACAGCCTTAAAGATAATGCTCTGGTGTAGTGCTACTGTATTCTATGGGGTGTTTATTCTGTGATAGCGTTACCTTGCTTGTCTTAGTAAAATGAGGTGAGTGTATTTTTCAATGATGCAACTTAAGGGGAGTTTGAACTGTCAGGTTCTGTGTTACATATGAAGCTGTGGATCATTGACCTCCATCCCACTCAGGGCTCCTTAAGCTATGCTTTCACTTTTATAAAGAGAATTGGATATATATATATATATAATACTAAAATATCTCTAAAGGTGGTATAACTTAGGAATTGGACTAAAATTATAATATAAGACAGATTTCACAACTTCTGAATTGTTTTGTTTCACTCAATTTTTTGTTACTTTTGAGCTTATAGCAGGGGGTGTGGGGGGTGGACAGGATGAGAAAGACAGAACTGGATAGGACTGCCTATGATGGTTAATACTGAGTTTCATATCTCCTGGTCATTATTTGTAAATACTATGTACTTAAGATGCAATATCCCAAAGGCCACATAATATTAGAGAGCTTACACTACTGTCAGGTTATGTCTAACACATAAGGTTACAAAAACATCTTTCAAAGCTAATGTTTTCTGTAGTTCTACTGGTTTTTCCAAGGTTCGGCTTTTAGCTTTAATCAGGATGGCTATTGCATGTTTCTCTTTAAGTGCTTGATGAATTATCTGTTTTGTGTTGCTTAATTTTTTAAAAGATAATTCATCGTAAATTGAGTGTTGAAGTAATTCTATGTAAATTTTATTTTTCCTATTAAGTTCACTGAAATCTTCACTTTTTCTGTCCCATAGTGGAGCCCTGTGGGAGCCCCATTGGACTGCCAACCCAGCAGTTCCAGTGACCAGGTGCTCCATGGAGAAAGACAAGTCTTTTAACATTTATCAAGGGTTAGAGCCTGAGAAAAACACAAAGACATCTCCCCATGTCCTATAGGGCCGAACTGATGTCATCACTGCCATCCATAGCATTACAAATACTACATTTCTAGAAGGCACGTCACACCATGTCTTCTGGAATGTCTTCCCATGAATCTCGAATCCACTTCATGGCTCCTAAGGGCCAGCAAACAATCCCTGAACTAACTACAAGCTTTTCTCTTGTGAAGTGTTTTGTTTTGTTCTTTGTCAGTGGTTTGTTTTTGTTGTTTTGTTGTCTGGTTGTATACTGTTGCTTTGTTTTCCTCTGTCTTGTTTTTGTGCATGTTAGTGTCTCCACAGGTCTGTCTGAATAGGACAGGCTGGATGAACTATCTGGAGGAAAAACAACGGGACCGACAGTTCCGGGGGGACTTAGGGTGGGGGTTAGGGGGGGTAAGGAAGTGGTGTTAACAAACACAGGGACAAGGGAACAACATGGGACCCAAAATGGTAGAGAGGGTGGAGTGGCAGGCCTGGTGGGAAATGATCAAGGGTAAGGTTGCTTAGAGAAGAGGTATACTAGCCCATGGTAGTAGGGCATGGTAGTAGGGCAGGAGGAATGTCAAGGGAGATGGAGGAAAGAGCTAGGAGTCAAAGGGCATTTGTGGAGGTGTAGAAAAAGACATGTACATGAAAATATATATAGGAGGATGGGGAAATAGATCTATGTGTCTATATTTATAGGTTAAGTATTAAGGTGGCGGAAGGACTTTGGGCCTCTACTCAAACACTCCCTCAATGCTTGAATACTTCCTTTTATTAAATTGGAACTCTATGATGCTCACTCTCCCGACACAATGGCTGGAGCCAAAGTGGGTGAACAAGTAAATGTGGTGAAGAAAGCTGATGGTGCCCGGCTATCAAAAGAGATAGTGCCTGGGGTCTTAAAGGCTTGAAGATAAACAAGCGGCCATCTAGCTCAGAAGCAACAAAGTCCACATAGAAGAAAACACCAGCCTGTGTGATCGAGTGGTCCGGAAGGGATCAGTTACCAGGTATCAAAGAACAAAAAATCCTATCATTGACTGCTCACCTCCATGATAGGATCGCTGAAGACAAATGGGTGCATAAGCAAATGTGGTGAAGAAAGCTGATGGTGCCCGGCTATCAAAAGAGATAGTGTGTGGGGTCTTAAAGGTTTGAAGGTGAACAAGTGGCCATCTAGCTCAGAAGCAAAAAAGCCCACATGGAAGAAGCACACCGGCCAGTGCGATCACGAGTTGCCAAGGGACCAGGTATAAGGCATCATGCAAAAAAAAAAAAAAGATATGTGTGTGTGTATGTATGTGTAGATATGTGTATGTGTATATGTATATGTGTGTGTGTATCTATCTATCTATCTATCTATATACCATAATGAATGAAGGGGGAAGTGCAGAGTGGAGACCCAAGGCCCAAGTGTCGGCCAATGGAGATCCCCTCATAGAGGGGTTTAGGAGAGGAGATGGGTTAATTAGGGTGCGAGGTAGTACCGATGAAGAACACAGCTTTCCCCCAGATCCTGGATGCTTCCTCCCACCAACTACCATGATTCTACCTTGCAGGGCTGGATAGGGCAGAGACTGTACACTGGTACATATGAGGCCTGGAGGCACAGGGAATCCAGGGTGGATGATACCTTCAGGACCAAGGGTGTGAGGGGCGATGCTGGGAGAGTGGAGGGTGAGTGGGTTGGCAAGGGGGAACTGATTGCAAGGATCCACATGTGACCTCTTCCCTGGGAGAGGGACGGTAGAGAAGGGGGGGAAGGGAGACTCCGGATAGGGCAATATATGACAAAATAACGATGTGTAAATTACCAAGGGCACATGAGGGAGGGGGAGAGGGGAGGGAGGGGAAAAAGAGAGGTCCTGATGCAAAGGGCTTAAGTGGAGAGCAAATGCTTTGAGAATGATTGGGGCAGGGAATGTGGGGATGTGCTTTATACAATTGATGTATGTATATGTATGGATTGTGATAAGAGTTGTATGAATTCCGAATAAAATGTAAAAAAAGAAAAGAGGAGAAAAAAAAGAAAATGATTCGGGCAAAGAATGTACAGATGTGCTTTATACAATTGATGTATGTATATGTATGAACTGTGATAAGAGTTGTATGAGCCCCTAATAAATTGTTTTTAAAAAAAAAACAAGAAAAAAATGACTCACTCTTCAAGAGATTATGTCAAGTACCTGGGTCCCCACAACAGGAATATAGCATTTATTTAATGCATGTGGTGATGCCGATAAAAGTAGGTCAGGGAAGCTATGTGAGATCAGATTGTAAACACCATGAAGGGAAGATTGGGATGCATTGCACAGGGTCTGAGGACAAACAGGCGCATGACCCAGATTCAAGACTCAGTGCATGGGGAGCAAGATACACGTTTCCTAGCAGCATTTGGCCACCCCCTACCCCATTTTCCCCTGTGTCATGGTTTTTAGTCCTCTTCCTGTCTCTGAGAACTGAGATTTAGATGTTTCTAGCATAACCATCAACTCCAGAGAGCAGAGGGAGGAGAATGAACATGGAATTAGGACATCTTCTCTGGGTCCTTGTTTTCTTCTTGGGAGACCCCGAGTGCATAAACCACAACCTGAGGTGTTCTCTCCCTATCAGAGGAGAACTGAAGGGAAACATTTTAATATTATTTTCTATTTTTATCCTTACACTTTCTTGTGGATTGCATGAAGTTGTATCGAGAAGATTAATATTCATTCAACTTTTCATACACTCTTGTTTCATTTCATTGACTGTAATACTCACAAACTCCTGTTATAATTACCTTTTCTTTCCAAACATTCTGAATTTTCCCCTGGATAAATGTTGCCCTTTTAATCGCAAAAGTTTGATTATTCTAAGGTAATTGTATCTGCCCAGGACTATTGCTCTCTGGTAGTTTTGTGGATTATTTGACTGGAAGTTTTCCCAAGGGGTGAGTTCAGTCCCACACCTGAAGGGACGCTGACAGCCATAGTCTCAGGACTTCCACAAGTCTACCCAACCAATAAGCATAGTCTTTTTATTTTCTTTGTGTGTGTGTGTGTATGCGTGTGTGTATTGTTTCACTTTTTATCCCACTCTACCCAAGATCTTCTAATGCTATCTTTTCCAAAGAAGTGGGTACTGTTAGCAAGGCACCACCTCTTTCTTCTGGTCATAGAGTTCAGGAGACTCATATCCATGATTCATTACAGCATTGGATGAATGGTTTCCATGTGTTTTCAATGATCATCACTCTGGAAAGGGAGAAACAATTAGCTGCACCTCATGTGGCTTAAAGTCCCCAGTCACTCCTCTTAAAACCCAGATGTAGGACATTGTCTTTGTGGGCTGTTACATCAGCGGTTTTTGATGTTCCCGGAACTCTACGGCCTCCTCAGAGTAAAAGAGTTAACACACTGATGGTTTTCTTTAGTTTAGATGACAGTAGATCAGAGAAATATTTAGGACAGATTATGAAACTGATGAAGGTGAAATATTCCCCATGTTATACCTTTAACTTCTCTTCTGAACAGAGCTACACTGTCAGACAGACGGTAACAAGGGCCAGGTTGGCCATGAGTACTCAGAGAGTGACACACTCATCTTTGGCTTTAATCTGCACAGATGACACTCCGAGTAAAGTTGACAGTCCCTGAGATTTGTTTCCTCTTCTCAGGCAGCAGGAAGCACGGGGCAGAACTGGGCACTAGGACACACCTGAGAGTCTACTGAGAAAAGGACCATTTGGGAGATCAGATTTTTCACAGTCTTCACTAAGGAGAGAGAGGTATTTTCTATCCTGGACATAATTCCTCAAAGACAGTAAGGAGGGACTGTATGTGAGGGCCCAGACTCCCCAGGCTGCAGCCTCACACCAGGTTTCAAACCACTCTCCCCTGAGTGTGGACTGAGAGATGCACTGAGTGGAGAGGCACAGTTCAATACTGTCTGGGGTTAAGGTGCCAATGCCTGTGTGTTTGTGTCTTTGTGTGTGTGTTGTGTAATATTATTAGGATCAGGTTTTGTCCCACTCAACATTCTCAAGACCCACACCTCCCCTGCATTGGGTGTCCAGGTTTAAGAGGCTGGAGGAGTCTGACATGGAGGGCAGGGCAGAAATATGCGAAGTGGAAGACATCCATTTTAGACCCACAGGTTACCTCCACAGGGGAAGCTCCCTCATCACCCAGCTGGAGACCACAGTGTGATTCCTTTCCATCCGCCTT
>NW_027457884.1:0-34360 GCF_050624435.1 Tenrec ecaudatus
CCCTAGCCTTAGCCTAGGGGAGCCCTAGCCTAAAGCCTAGGCGTGCCCGAGCCTGAGGGCTCGGGGAGCCCTAGCCTTAGCCTAGGGGAGCCCTAGCCTAAAGCCTAGGCGTGCCCGAGCCTGAGGGCTCGGGGAGCCCTAGCCTTAGCCTAGGGGAGCCCTAGCCTAAAGCCTAGGCGTGCCCGAGCCTGAGGGCTCGGGGAGCCCTAGCCTTAGCCTAGGGGAGCCCTAGCCTAAAGCCTAGGCGTGCCCGAGCCTGAGGGCTCGGGGAGCCCTAGCCTTAGCCTAGGGGAGCCCTAGCCTAAAGCCTAGGCGTGCCCGAGCCTGAGGGCTCGGGGAGCCCTAGCCTTAGCCTAGGGGAGCCCTAGCCTAAAGCCTAGGCGTGCCCGAGCCTGAGGGCTCGGGGAGCCCTAGCCTTAGCCTAGGGGAGCCCTAGCCTAAAGCCTAGGCGTGCCCGAGCCTGAGGGCTCGGGGAGCCCTAGCCTTAGCCTAGGGGAGCCCTAGCCTAAAGCCTAGGCGTGCCCGAGCCTGAGGGCTCGGGGAGCCCTAGCCTTAGCCTAGGGGAGCCCTAGCCTAAAGCCTAGGCGTGCCCGAGCCTGAGGGCTCGGGGAGCCCTAGCCTTAGCCTAGGGGAGCCCTAGCCTAAAGCCTAGGCGTGCCCGAGCCTGAGGGCTCGGGGAGCCCTAGCCTTAGCCTAGGGGAGCCCTAGCCTAAAGCCTAGGCGTGCCCGAGCCTGAGGGCTCGGGGAGCCCTAGCCTTAGCCTAGGGGAGCCCTAGCCTAAAGCCTAGGCGTGCCCGAGCCTGAGGGCTCGGGGAGCCCTAGCCTTAGCCTAGGGGAGCCCTAGCCTAAAGCCTAGGCGTGCCCGAGCCTGAGGGCTCGGGGAGCCCTAGCCTTAGCCTAGGGGAGCCCTAGCCTAAAGCCTAGGCGTGCCCGAGCCTGAGGGCTCGGGGAGCCCTAGCCTTAGCCTAGGGGAGCCCTAGCCTAAAGCCTAGGCGTGCCCGAGCCTGAGGGCTCGGGGAGCCCTAGCCTTAGCCTAGGGGAGCCCTAGCCTAAAGCCTAGGCGTGCCCGAGCCTGAGGGCTCGGGGAGCCCTAGCCTTAGCCTAGGGGAGCCCTAGCCTAAAGCCTAGGCGTGCCCGAGCCTGAGGGCTCGGGGAGCCCTAGCCTTAGCCTAGGGGAGCCCTAGCCTAAAGCCTAGGCGTGCCCGAGCCTGAGGGCTCGGGGAGCCCTAGCCTTAGCCTAGGGGAGCCCTAGCCTAAAGCCTAGGCGTGCCCGAGCCTGAGGGCTCGGGGAGCCCTAGCCTTAGCCTAGGGGAGCCCTAGCCTAAAGCCTAGGCGTGCCCGAGCCTGAGGGCTCGGGGAGCCCTAGCCTTAGCCTAGGGGAGCCCTAGCCTAAAGCCTAGGCGTGCCCGAGCCTGAGGGCTCGGGGAGCCCTAGCCTTAGCCTAGGGGAGCCCTAGCCTAAAGCCTAGGCGTGCCCGAGCCTGAGGGCTCGGGGAGCCCTAGCCTTAGCCTAGGGGAGCCCTAGCCTAAAGCCTAGGCGTGCCCGAGCCTGAGGGCTCGGGGAGCCCTAGCCTTAGCCTAGGGGAGCCCTAGCCTAAAGCCTAGGCGTGCCCGAGCCTGAGGGCTCGGGGAGCCCTAGCCTTAGCCTAGGGGAGCCCTAGCCTAAAGCCTAGGCGTGCCCGAGCCTGAGGGCTCGGGGAGCCCTAGCCTTAGCCTAGGGGAGCCCTAGCCTAAAGCCTAGGCGTGCCCGAGCCTGAGGGCTCGGGGAGCCCTAGCCTTAGCCTAGGGGAGCCCTAGCCTAAAGCCTAGGCGTGCCCGAGCCTGAGGGCTCGGGGAGCCCTAGCCTTAGCCTAGGGGAGCCCTAGCCTAAAGCCTAGGCGTGCCCGAGCCTGAGGGCTCGGGGAGCCCTAGCCTTAGCCTAGGGGAGCCCTAGCCTAAAGCCTAGGCGTGCCCGAGCCTGAGGGCTCGGGGAGCCCTAGCCTTAGCCTAGGGGAGCCCTAGCCTAAAGCCTAGGCGTGCCCGAGCCTGAGGGCTCGGGGAGCCCTAGCCTTAGCCTAGGGGAGCCCTAGCCTAAAGCCTAGGCGTGCCCGAGCCTGAGGGCTCGGGGAGCCCTAGCCTTAGCCTAGGGGAGCCCTAGCCTAAAGCCTAGGCGTGCCCGAGCCTGAGGGCTCGGGGAGCCCTAGCCTTAGCCTAGGGGAGCCCTAGCCTAAAGCCTAGGCGTGCCCGAGCCTGAGGGCTCGGGGAGCCCTAGCCTTAGCCTAGGGGAGCCCTAGCCTAAAGCCTAGGCGTGCCCGAGCCTGAGGGCTCGGGGAGCCCTAGCCTTAGCCTAGGGGAGCCCTAGCCTAAAGCCTAGGCGTGCCCGAGCCTGAGGGCTCGGGGAGCCCTAGCCTTAGCCTAGGGGAGCCCTAGCCTAAAGCCTAGGCGTGCCCGAGCCTGAGGGCTCGGGGAGCCCTAGCCTTAGCCTAGGGGAGCCCTAGCCTAAAGCCTAGGCGTGCCCGAGCCTGAGGGCTCGGGGAGCCCTAGCCTTAGCCTAGGGGAGCCCTAGCCTAAAGCCTAGGCGTGCCCGAGCCTGAGGGCTCGGGGAGCCCTAGCCTTAGCCTAGGGGAGCCCTAGCCTAAAGCCTAGGCGTGCCCGAGCCTGAGGGCTCGGGGAGCCCTAGCCTTAGCCTAGGGGAGCCCTAGCCTAAAGCCTAGGCGTGCCCGAGCCTGAGGGCTCGGGGAGCCCTAGCCTTAGCCTAGGGGAGCCCTAGCCTAAAGCCTAGGCGTGCCCGAGCCTGAGGGCTCGGGGAGCCCTAGCCTTAGCCTAGGGGAGCCCTAGCCTAAAGCCTAGGCGTGCCCGAGCCTGAGGGCTCGGGGAGCCCTAGCCTTAGCCTAGGGGAGCCCTAGCCTAAAGCCTAGGCGTGCCCGAGCCTGAGGGCTCGGGGAGCCCTAGCCTTAGCCTAGGGGAGCCCTAGCCTTAGCCTAGGGGAAGCCCTAGCCTAAAGCCTAGGCGTGCCCGAGCCTGAGGGCTCGGGGAGCCCTAGCCTTAGCCTAGGGGAGCCCTAGCCTAAAGCCTAGGCGTGCCCGAGCCTGAGGGCTCGGGGAGCCCTAGCCTTAGCCTAGGGGAGCCCTAGCCTAAAGCCTAGGCGTGCCCGAGCCTGAGGGCTCGGGGAGCCCTAGCCTTAGCCTAGGGGAGCCCTAGCCTAAAGCCTAGGCGTGCCCGAGCCTGAGGGCTCGGGGAGCCCTAGCCTTAGCCTAGGGGAGCCCTAGCCTAAAGCCTAGGGGTGCCCGAGCATGAAGGCTAGGGGAGCCCTAGCCTTAGCCTGGGGGAGCCTAAAGCCTAGGGGTGCCCTAGCCTGAAGGCTCGGGGAGCCCTAGCCTTAGCCTAGGGGAGCCCTAGCCTAAAGCCTAGGGGTGCCCTAGCCTGAAAGCTAGGGGAGCCCTAGCCTTAGCCTAGGGGAGCCTAAAGCCTAGGGGTGCCCTAGCCTGAAGGCTAGGGGAGCCCTAGCCTTAGCCTAGGGGGGCCCTAGCCTAAAGCCTAGGGGTGCCCTAGCCTGAAGGCTAGGGGAGCCCTAGCCTTAGCCTAGGGGAGCCTAAAGCCTAGGGGTGCCCAAGCCTGAAGGCTAGGGGAGCCCTAGCCTTAGCATAGGGGAGCCCTAGCCTAAAGCCTAGGGGTGCCCTAGCCTGAAGGCTAGGGGAGCCCTAGCCTTAGCCTAGGGGAGCCTAAAGCCTAGGGGTGCCCTAGCCTGAAGGCTAGGGGAGCCCTAGCCTTAGCCTAGGGGAGCCCTAGCCTAAAGCCTAGGGGTGCCCTAGCCTTAGCCTAGGGGAGCCTAAAGCCTAGGGGAGCCCTAGCCTTAGCCTAGGGGAGCCTAAAGCCTAGTGGTGCCCTAGCCTGAAGGCTAGGGGAGCCCTAGCCTTAGCCTAGGGGAGCCCTAGCCTAAAGCCTAGGGGTGCCCTAGCCTGAAGGCTAGGGGAGCCCTAGCCTTAGCCTAGGGGAGCCTAAAGCCTAGGGGTGCCCTAGCCTGAAGGCTAGGGGAGCCCTAGCCTTAGCCTAGGGGAGCCTAAAGCCTAGGGGTGCCCTAGCCTGAAGGCTAGGGGAGCCCTAGCCTTAGCCTAGGGGAGCCCTAGCCTAAAGCCTAGGGGTGCCCTAGCCTGAAGGCTAGGGGAGCCCTAGCCTTAGCCTAGGGGAGCCTAAAGCCTAGGGGTGCCCTAGCCTGAAGGCTAGGGGAGCCCTAGCCTTAGCCTAGGGGAGCCCTAGCCTAAGGCCTAGGGGTGCCCTAGCCTGAGGGCTCGGGGAGCCCTAGCCTTAGCCTAGGGGAGCCCTAGCCTAAGGCCTAGGCGTGCCCTAGCCTGAGGGCTCGGGGAGCCCTAGCCTTAGCCTAGGGGAGCCCTAGCCTAAGGCCTAGGCGTGCCCTAGCCTGAGGGCTCGGGGAGCCCTAGCCTTAGCCTAGGGGAGCCCTAGCCTAAGGCCTAGGCGTGCCCTAGCCTGAGGGCTCGGGGAGCCCTAGCCTTAGCCTAGGGGAGCCCTAGCCTAAGGCCTAGGCGTGCCCTAGCCTGAGGGCTCGGGGAGCCCTAGCCTTAGCCTAGGGGAGCCCTAGCCTAAGGCCTAGGCGTGCCCTAGCCTGAGGGCTCGGGGAGCCCTAGCCTTAGCCTAGGGGAGCCCTAGCCTAAGGCCTAGGCGTGCCCTAGCCTGAGGGCTCGGGGAGCCCTAGCCTTAGCCTAGGGGAGCCCTAGCCTAAGGCCTAGGCGTGCCCTAGCCTGAGGGCTCGGGGAGCCCTAGCCTTAGCCTAGGGGAGCCCTAGCCTAAGGCCTAGGCGTGCCCTAGCCTGAGGGCTCGGGGAGCCCTAGCCTTAGCCTAGGGGAGCCCTAGCCTAAGGCCTAGGCGTGCCCTAGCCTGAGGGCTCGGGGAGCCCTAGCCTTAGCCTAGGGGAGCCCTAGCCTAAGGCCTAGGCGTGCCCTAGCCTGAGGGCTCGGGGAGCCCTAGCCTTAGCCTAGGGGAGCCCTAGCCTAAGGCCTAGGCGTGCCCTAGCCTGAGGGCTCGGGGAGCCCTAGCCTTAGCCTAGGGGAGCCCTAGCCTAAGGCCTAGGCGTGCCCTAGCCTGAGGGCTCGGGGAGCCCTAGCCTTAGCCTAGGGGAGCCCTAGCCTAAGGCCTAGGCGTGCCCTAGCCTGAGGGCTCGGGGAGCCCTAGCCTTAGCCTAGGGGAGCCCTAGCCTAAGGCCTAGGCGTGCCCTAGCCTGAGGGCTCGGGGAGCCCTAGCCTTAGCCTAGGGGAGCCCTAGCCTAAGGCCTAGGCGTGCCCGAGCCTGAGGGCTCGGGGAGCCCTAGCCTTAGCCTAGGGGAGCCCTAGCCTAAGGCCTAGGCGTGCCCGAGCCTGAGGGCTCGGGGAGCCCTAGCCTTAGCCTAGGGGAGCCCTAGCCTAAGGCCTAGGCGTGCCCGAGCCTGAGGGCTCGGGGAGCCCTAGCCTTAGCCTAGGGGAGCCCTAGCCTAAGGCCTAGGCGTGCCCGAGCCTGAGGGCTCGGGGAGCCCTAGCCTTAGCCTAGGGGAGCCCTAGCCTAAGGCCTAGGCGTGCCCGAGCCTGAGGGCTCGGGGAGCCCTAGCCTTAGCCTAGGGGAGCCCTAGCCTAAGGCCTAGGCGTGCCCGAGCCTGAGGGCTCGGGGAGCCCTAGCCTTAGCCTAGGGGAGCCCTAGCCTAAGGCCTAGGCGTGCCCGAGCCTGAGGGCTCGGGGAGCCCTAGCCTTAGCCTAGGGGAGCCCTAGCCTAAGGCCTAGGCGTGCCCGAGCCTGAGGGCTCGGGGAGCCCTAGCCTTAGCCTAGGGGAGCCCTAGCCTAAGGCCTAGGCGTGCCCGAGCCTGAGGGCTCGGGGAGCCCTAGCCTTAGCCTAGGGGAGCCCTAGCCTAAGGCCTAGGCGTGCCCGAGCCTGAGGGCTCGGGGAGCCCTAGCCTTAGCCTAGGGGAGCCCTAGCCTAAGGCCTAGGCGTGCCCGAGCCTGAGGGCTCGGGGAGCCCTAGCCTTAGCCTAGGGGAGCCCTAGCCTAAGGCCTAGGCGTGCCCGAGCCTGAGGGCTCGGGGAGCCCTAGCCTTAGCCTAGGGGAGCCCTAGCCTAAGGCCTAGGCGTGCCCGAGCCTGAGGGCTCGGGGAGCCCTAGCCTTAGCCTAGGGGAGCCCTAGCCTAAGGCCTAGGCGTGCCCGAGCCTGAGGGCTCGGGGAGCCCTAGCCTTAGCCTAGGGGAGCCCTAGCCTAAGGCCTAGGCGTGCCCGAGCCTGAGGGCTCGGGGAGCCCTAGCCTTAGCCTAGGGGAGCCCTAGCCTAAGGCCTAGGCGTGCCCGAGCCTGAGGGCTCGGGGAGCCCTAGCCTTAGCCTAGGGGAGCCCTAGCCTAAGGCCTAGGCGTGCCCGAGCCTGAGGGCTCGGGGAGCCCTAGCCTTAGCCTAGGGGAGCCCTAGCCTAAGGCCTAGGCGTGCCCGAGCCTGAGGGCTCGGGGAGCCCTAGCCTTAGCCTAGGGGAGCCCTAGCCTAAGGCCTAGGCGTGCCCGAGCCTGAGGGCTCGGGGAGCCCTAGCCTTAGCCTAGGGGAGCCCTAGCCTAAGGCCTAGGCGTGCCCGAGCCTGAGGGCTCGGGGAGCCCTAGCCTTAGCCTAGGGGAGCCCTAGCCTAAGGCCTAGGCGTGCCCGAGCCTGAGGGCTCGGGGAGCCCTAGCCTTAGCCTAGGGGAGCCCTAGCCTAAGGCCTAGGCGTGCCCGAGCCTGAGGGCTCGGGGAGCCCTAGCCTTAGCCTAGGGGAGCCCTAGCCTAAGGCCTAGGCGTGCCCGAGCCTGAGGGCTCGGGGAGCCCTAGCCTTAGCCTAGGGGAGCCCTAGCCTAAGGCCTAGGCGTGCCCGAGCCTGAGGGCTCGGGGAGCCCTAGCCTTAGCCTAGGGGAGCCCTAGCCTAAGGCCTAGGCGTGCCCGAGCCTGAGGGCTCGGGGAGCCCTAGCCTTAGCCTAGGGGAGCCCTAGCCTAAGGCCTAGGCGTGCCCGAGCCTGAGGGCTCGGGGAGCCCTAGCCTTAGCCTAGGGGAGCCCTAGCCTAAGGCCTAGGCGTGCCCGAGCCTGAGGGCTCGGGGAGCCCTAGCCTTAGCCTAGGGGAGCCCTAGCCTAAGGCCTAGGCGTGCCCGAGCCTGAGGGCTCGGGGAGCCCTAGCCTTAGCCTAGGGGAGCCCTAGCCTAAGGCCTAGGCGTGCCCGAGCCTGAGGGCTCGGGGAGCCCTAGCCTTAGCCTAGGGGAGCCCTAGCCTAAGGCCTAGGCGTGCCCGAGCCTGAGGGCTCGGGGAGCCCTAGCCTTAGCCTAGGGGAGCCCTAGCCTAAGGCCTAGGCGTGCCCGAGCCTGAGGGCTCGGGGAGCCCTAGCCTTAGCCTAGGGGAGCCCTAGCCTAAGGCCTAGGCGTGCCCGAGCCTGAGGGCTCGGGGAGCCCTAGCCTTAGCCTAGGGGAGCCCTAGCCTAAGGCCTAGGCGTGCCCGAGCCTGAGGGCTCGGGGAGCCCTAGCCTTAGCCTAGGGGAGCCCTAGCCTAAGGCCTAGGCGTGCCCGAGCCTGAGGGCTCGGGGAGCCCTAGCCTTAGCCTAGGGGAGCCCTAGCCTAAGGCCTAGGCGTGCCCGAGCCTGAGGGCTCGGGGAGCCCTAGCCTTAGCCTAGGGGAGCCCTAGCCTAAGGCCTAGGCGTGCCCGAGCCTGAGGGCTCGGGGAGCCCTAGCCTTAGCCTAGGGGAGCCCTAGCCTAAGGCCTAGGCGTGCCCGAGCCTGAGGGCTCGGGGAGCCCTAGCCTTAGCCTAGGGGAGCCCTAGCCTAAGGCCTAGGCGTGCCCGAGCCTGAGGGCTCGGGGAGCCCTAGCCTTAGCCTAGGGGAGCCCTAGCCTAAGGCCTAGGCGTGCCCGAGCCTGAGGGCTCGGGGAGCCCTAGCCTTAGCCTAGGGGAGCCCTAGCCTAAGGCCTAGGCGTGCCCGAGCCTGAGGGCTCGGGGAGCCCTAGCCTTAGCCTAGGGGAGCCCTAGCCTAAGGCCTAGGCGTGCCCGAGCCTGAGGGCTCGGGGAGCCCTAGCCTTAGCCTAGGGGAGCCCTAGCCTAAGGCCTAGGCGTGCCCGAGCCTGAGGGCTCGGGGAGCCCTAGCCTTAGCCTAGGGGAGCCCTAGCCTAAGGCCTAGGCGTGCCCGAGCCTGAGGGCTCGGGGAGCCCTAGCCTTAGCCTAGGGGAGCCCTAGCCTAAGGCCTAGGCGTGCCCGAGCCTGAGGGCTCGGGGAGCCCTAGCCTTAGCCTAGGGGAGCCCTAGCCTAAGGCCTAGGCGTGCCCGAGCCTGAGGGCTCGGGGAGCCCTAGCCTTAGCCTAGGGGAGCCCTAGCCTAAGGCCTAGGCGTGCCCGAGCCTGAGGGCTCGGGGAGCCCTAGCCTTAGCCTAGGGGAGCCCTAGCCTAAGGCCTAGGCGTGCCCGAGCCTGAGGGCTCGGGGAGCCCTAGCCTTAGCCTAGGGGAGCCCTAGCCTAAGGCCTAGGCGTGCCCGAGCCTGAGGGCTCGGGGAGCCCTAGCCTTAGCCTAGGGGAGCCCTAGCCTAAGGCCTAGGCGTGCCCGAGCCTGAGGGCTCGGGGAGCCCTAGCCTTAGCCTAGGGGAGCCCTAGCCTAAGGCCTAGGCGTGCCCGAGCCTGAGGGCTCGGGGAGCCCTAGCCTTAGCCTAGGGGAGCCCTAGCCTAAGGCCTAGGCGTGCCCGAGCCTGAGGGCTCGGGGAGCCCTAGCCTTAGCCTAGGGGAGCCCTAGCCTAAGGCCTAGGCGTGCCCGAGCCTGAGGGCTCGGGGAGCCCTAGCCTTAGCCTAGGGGAGCCCTAGCCTAAGGCCTAGGCGTGCCCGAGCCTGAGGGCTCGGGGAGCCCTAGCCTTAGCCTAGGGGAGCCCTAGCCTAAGGCCTAGGCGTGCCCGAGCCTGAGGGCTCGGGGAGCCCTAGCCTTAGCCTAGGGGAGCCCTAGCCTAAGGCCTAGGCGTGCCCGAGCCTGAGGGCTCGGGGAGCCCTAGCCTTAGCCTAGGGGAGCCCTAGCCTAAGGCCTAGGCGTGCCCGAGCCTGAGGGCTCGGGGAGCCCTAGCCTTAGCCTAGGGGAGCCCTAGCCTAAGGCCTAGGCGTGCCCGAGCCTGAGGGCTCGGGGAGCCCTAGCCTTAGCCTAGGGGAGCCCTAGCCTAAGGCCTAGGCGTGCCCGAGCCTGAGGGCTCGGGGAGCCCTAGCCTTAGCCTAGGGGAGCCCTAGCCTAAGGCCTAGGCGTGCCCGAGCCTGAGGGCTCGGGGAGCCCTAGCCTTAGCCTAGGGGAGCCCTAGCCTAAGGCCTAGGCGTGCCCGAGCCTGAGGGCTCGGGGAGCCCTAGCCTTAGCCTAGGGGAGCCCTAGCCTAAGGCCTAGGCGTGCCCGAGCCTGAGGGCTCGGGGAGCCCTAGCCTTAGCCTAGGGGAGCCCTAGCCTAAGGCCTAGGCGTGCCCGAGCCTGAGGGCTCGGGGAGCCCTAGCCTTAGCCTAGGGGAGCCCTAGCCTAAGGCCTAGGCGTGCCCGAGCCTGAGGGCTCGGGGAGCCCTAGCCTTAGCCTAGGGGAGCCCTAGCCTAAGGCCTAGGCGTGCCCGAGCCTGAGGGCTCGGGGAGCCCTAGCCTTAGCCTAGGGGAGCCCTAGCCTAAGGCCTAGGCGTGCCCGAGCCTGAGGGCTCGGGGAGCCCTAGCCTTAGCCTAGGGGAGCCCTAGCCTAAGGCCTAGGCGTGCCCGAGCCTGAGGGCTCGGGGAGCCCTAGCCTTAGCCTAGGGGAGCCCTAGCCTAAGGCCTAGGCGTGCCCGAGCCTGAGGGCTCGGGGAGCCCTAGCCTTAGCCTAGGGGAGCCCTAGCCTAAGGCCTAGGCGTGCCCGAGCCTGAGGGCTCGGGGAGCCCTAGCCTTAGCCTAGGGGAGCCCTAGCCTAAGGCCTAGGCGTGCCCGAGCCTGAGGGCTCGGGGAGCCCTAGCCTTAGCCTAGGGGAGCCCTAGCCTAAGGCCTAGGCGTGCCCGAGCCTGAGGGCTCGGGGAGCCCTAGCCTTAGCCTAGGGGAGCCCTAGCCTAAGGCCTAGGCGTGCCCGAGCCTGAGGGCTCGGGGAGCCCTAGCCTTAGCCTAGGGGAGCCCTAGCCTAAGGCCTAGGCGTGCCCGAGCCTGAGGGCTCGGGGAGCCCTAGCCTTAGCCTAGGGGAGCCCTAGCCTAAGGCCTAGGCGTGCCCGAGCCTGAGGGCTCGGGGAGCCCTAGCCTTAGCCTAGGGGAGCCCTAGCCTAAGGCCTAGGCGTGCCCGAGCCTGAGGGCTCGGGGAGCCCTAGCCTTAGCCTAGGGGAGCCCTAGCCTAAGGCCTAGGCGTGCCCGAGCCTGAGGGCTCGGGGAGCCCTAGCCTTAGCCTAGGGGAGCCCTAGCCTAAGGCCTAGGCGTGCCCGAGCCTGAGGGCTCGGGGAGCCCTAGCCTTAGCCTAGGGGAGCCCTAGCCTAAGGCCTAGGCGTGCCCGAGCCTGAGGGCTCGGGGAGCCCTAGCCTTAGCCTAGGGGAGCCCTAGCCTAAGGCCTAGGCGTGCCCGAGCCTGAGGGCTCGGGGAGCCCTAGCCTTAGCCTAGGGGAGCCCTAGCCTAAGGCCTAGGCGTGCCCGAGCCTGAGGGCTCGGGGAGCCCTAGCCTTAGCCTAGGGGAGCCCTAGCCTAAGGCCTAGGCGTGCCCGAGCCTGAGGGCTCGGGGAGCCCTAGCCTTAGCCTAGGGGAGCCCTAGCCTAAGGCCTAGGCGTGCCCGAGCCTGAGGGCTCGGGGAGCCCTAGCCTTAGCCTAGGGGAGCCCTAGCCTAAGGCCTAGGCGTGCCCGAGCCTGAGGGCTCGGGGAGCCCTAGCCTTAGCCTAGGGGAGCCCTAGCCTAAGGCCTAGGCGTGCCCGAGCCTGAGGGCTCGGGGAGCCCTAGCCTTAGCCTAGGGGAGCCCTAGCCTAAGGCCTAGGCGTGCCCGAGCCTGAGGGCTCGGGGAGCCCTAGCCTTAGCCTAGGGGAGCCCTAGCCTAAGGCCTAGGCGTGCCCGAGCCTGAGGGCTCGGGGAGCCCTAGCCTTAGCCTAGGGGAGCCCTAGCCTAAGGCCTAGGCGTGTCCTAGCCTGAGGGCTCGGGGAGCCCTAGCCTTAGCCTAGGGGAGCCTAAGGCCTAGGGGTGCCCTAGCCTGAAGGCTAGGGGAGCCCTAGCCTTAGCCTAGGGGAGCCCTAGCCTAAAGCCTAGGGGTGCCCTAGCCTGAAGGCTAGGGGAGCCCTAGCCTTAGCCTAGGGGAGCCTAAAGCCTAGGGGTGCCCTAGCCTGAAGGCTCGGGGAGCCCTAGCCTTAGCCTAGGGGAGCCCTAGCCTAAAGCCTAGGGGTGCCCTAGCCTGAGGGCTCGGGGAGCCCTAGCCTTAGCCTAGGGGAGCCCTAGCCTAAAGCCTAGGCGTGCCCTAGCCTGAGGGCTCGGGGAGCCCTAGCCTTAGCCTAGGGGAGCCCTAGCCTAAAGCCTAGGCGTGCCCTAGCCTGAGGGCTCGGGGAGCCCTAGCCTTAGCCTAGGGGAGCCCTAGCCTAAAGCCTAGGCGTGCCCTAGCCTGAGGGCTCGGGGAGCCCTAGCCTTAGCCTAGGGGAGCCCTAGCCTAAGGCCTAGGCGTGCCCTAGCCTGAGGGCTCGGGGAGCCCTAGCCTTAGCCTAGGGGAGCCCTAGCCTAAGGCCTAGGCGTGCCCTAGCCTGAGGGCTCGGGGAGCCCTAGCCTTAGCCTAGGGGAGCCCTAGCCTAAGGCCTAGGCGTGCCCTAGCCTGAGGGCTCGGGGAGCCCTAGCCTTAGCCTAGGGGAGCCCTAGCCTAAGGCCTAGGCGTGCCCTAGCCTGAGGGCTCGGGGAGCCCTAGCCTTAGCCTAGGGGAGCCCTAGCCTAAGGCCTAGGCGTGCCCTAGCCTGAGGGCTCGGGGAGCCCTAGCCTTAGCCTAGGGGAGCCCTAGCCTAAGGCCTAGGCGTGCCCTAGCCTGAGGGCTCGGGGAGCCCTAGCCTTAGCCTAGGGGAGCCCTAGCCTAAGGCCTAGGCGTGCCCTAGCCTGAGGGCTCGGGGAGCCCTAGCCTTAGCCTAGGGGAGCCCTAGCCTAAGGCCTAGGCGTGCCCGAGCCTGAGGGCTCGGGGAGCCCTAGCCTTAGCCTAGGGGAGCCCTAGCCTAAGGCCTAGGCGTGCCCGAGCCTGAGGGCTCGGGGAGCCCTAGCCTTAGCCTAGGGGAGCCCTAGCCTAAGGCCTAGGCGTGCCCGAGCCTGAGGGCTCGGGGAGCCCTAGCCTTAGCCTAGGGGAGCCCTAGCCTAAGGCCTAGGCGTGCCCGAGCCTGAGGGCTCGGGGAGCCCTAGCCTTAGCCTAGGGGAGCCCTAGCCTAAGGCCTAGGCGTGCCCGAGCCTGAGGGCTCGGGGAGCCCTAGCCTTAGCCTAGGGGAGCCCTAGCCTAAGGCCTAGGCGTGCCCGAGCCTGAGGGCTCGGGGAGCCCTAGCCTTAGCCTAGGGGAGCCCTAGCCTAAGGCCTAGGCGTGCCCGAGCCTGAGGGCTCGGGGAGCCCTAGCCTTAGCCTAGGGGAGCCCTAGCCTAAGGCCTAGGCGTGCCCGAGCCTGAGGGCTCGGGGAGCCCTAGCCTTAGCCTAGGGGAGCCCTAGCCTAAGGCCTAGGCGTGCCCGAGCCTGAGGGCTCGGGGAGCCCTAGCCTTAGCCTAGGGGAGCCCTAGCCTAAGGCCTAGGCGTGCCCGAGCCTGAGGGCTCGGGGAGCCCTAGCCTTAGCCTAGGGGAGCCCTAGCCTAAGGCCTAGGCGTGCCCGAGCCTGAGGGCTCGGGGAGCCCTAGCCTTAGCCTAGGGGAGCCCTAGCCTAAGGCCTAGGCGTGCCCGAGCCTGAGGGCTCGGGGAGCCCTAGCCTTAGCCTAGGGGAGCCCTAGCCTAAGGCCTAGGCGTGCCCGAGCCTGAGGGCTCGGGGAGCCCTAGCCTTAGCCTAGGGGAGCCCTAGCCTAAGGCCTAGGCGTGCCCGAGCCTGAGGGCTCGGGGAGCCCTAGCCTTAGCCTAGGGGAGCCCTAGCCTAAGGCCTAGGCGTGCCCGAGCCTGAGGGCTCGGGGAGCCCTAGCCTTAGCCTAGGGGAGCCCTAGCCTAAGGCCTAGGCGTGCCCGAGCCTGAGGGCTCGGGGAGCCCTAGCCTTAGCCTAGGGGAGCCCTAGCCTAAGGCCTAGGCGTGCCCGAGCCTGAGGGCTCGGGGAGCCCTAGCCTTAGCCTAGGGGAGCCCTAGCCTAAGGCCTAGGCGTGCCCGAGCCTGAGGGCTCGGGGAGCCCTAGCCTTAGCCTAGGGGAGCCCTAGCCTAAGGCCTAGGCGTGCCCGAGCCTGAGGGCTCGGGGAGCCCTAGCCTTAGCCTAGGGGAGCCCTAGCCTAAGGCCTAGGCGTGCCCGAGCCTGAGGGCTCGGGGAGCCCTAGCCTTAGCCTAGGGGAGCCCTAGCCTAAGGCCTAGGCGTGCCCGAGCCTGAGGGCTCGGGGAGCCCTAGCCTTAGCCTAGGGGAGCCCTAGCCTAAGGCCTAGGCGTGCCCGAGCCTGAGGGCTCGGGGAGCCCTAGCCTTAGCCTAGGGGAGCCCTAGCCTAAGGCCTAGGCGTGCCCGAGCCTGAGGGCTCGGGGAGCCCTAGCCTTAGCCTAGGGGAGCCCTAGCCTAAGGCCTAGGCGTGCCCGAGCCTGAGGGCTCGGGGAGCCCTAGCCTTAGCCTAGGGGAGCCCTAGCCTAAGGCCTAGGCGTGCCCGAGCCTGAGGGCTCGGGGAGCCCTAGCCTTAGCCTAGGGGAGCCCTAGCCTAAGGCCTAGGCGTGCCCGAGCCTGAGGGCTCGGGGAGCCCTAGCCATAGCCTAGGGGAGCCCTAGCCTAAGGCCTAGGCGTGCCCGAGCCTGAGGGCTCGGGGAGCCCTAGCCATAGCCTAGGGGAGCCCTAGCCTAAGGCCTAGGCGTGCCCGAGCCTGAGGGCTCGGGGAGCCCTAGCCTTAGCCTAGGGGAGCCCTAGCCTAAGGCCTAGGCGTGCCCGAGCCTGAGGGCTCGGGGAGCCCTAGCCTTAGCCTAGGGGAGCCCTAGCCTAAGGCCTAGGCGTGCCCGAGCCTGAGGGCTCGGGGAGCCCTAGCCTTAGCCTAGGGGAGCCCTAGCCTAAGGCCTAGGCGTGCCCGAGCCTGAGGGCTCGGGGAGCCCTAGCCTTAGCCTAGGGGAGCCCTAGCCTAAGGCCTAGGCGTGCCCGAGCCTGAGGGCTCGGGGAGCCCTAGCCTTAGCCTAGGGGAGCCCTAGCCTAAGGCCTAGGCGTGCCCGAGCCTGAGGGCTCGGGGAGCCCTAGCCTTAGCCTAGGGGAGCCCTAGCCTAAGGCCTAGGCGTGCCCGAGCCTGAGGGCTCGGGGAGCCCTAGCCTTAGCCTAGCGGAGCCCTAGCCTAAGGCCTAGGCGTGCCCGAGCCTGAGGGCTCGGGGAGCCCTAGCCTTAGCCTAGGGGAGCCCTAGCCTAAGGCCTAGGCGTGCCCGAGCCTGAGGGCTCGGGGAGCCCTAGCCTTAGCCTAGGGGAGCCCTAGCCTAAGGCCTAGGCGTGCCCGAGCCTGAGGGCTCGGGGAGCCCTAGCCTTAGCCTAGGGGAGCCCTAGCCTAAGGCCTAGGCGTGCCCGAGCCTGAGGGCTCGGGGAGCCCTAGCCTTAGCCTAGGGGAGCCCTAGCCTAAGGCCTAGGCGTGCCCGAGCCTGAGGGCTCGGGGAGCCCTAGCCTTAGCCTAGGGGAGCCCTAGCCTAAGGCCTAGGCGTGCCCGAGCCTGAGGGCTCGGGGAGCCCTAGCCTTAGCCTAGGGGAGCCCTAGCCTAAGGCCTAGGCGTGCCCGAGCCTGAGGGCTCGGGGAGCCCTAGCCTTAGCCTAGGGGAGCCCTAGCCTAAGGCCTAGGCGTGCCCGAGCCTGAGGGCTCGGGGAGCCCTAGCCTTAGCCTAGGGGAGCCCTAGCCTAAGGCCTAGGCGTGCCCGAGCCTGAGGGCTCGGGGAGCCCTAGCCTTAGCCTAGGGGAGCCCTAGCCTAAGGCCTAGGCGTGCCCGAGCCTGAGGGCTCGGGGAGCCCTAGCCTTAGCCTAGGGGAGCCCTAGCCTAAGGCCTAGGCGTGCCCGAGCCTGAGGGCTCGGGGAGCCCTAGCCTTAGCCTAGGGGAGCCCTAGCCTAAGGCCTAGGCGTGCCCGAGCCTGAGGGCTCGGGGAGCCCTAGCCTTAGCCTAGGGGAGCCCTAGCCTAAGGCCTAGGCGTGCCCGAGCCTGAGGGCTCGGGGAGCCCTAGCCTTAGCCTAGGGGAGCCCTAGCCTAAGGCCTAGGCGTGCCCGAGCCTGAGGGCTCGGGGAGCCCTAGCCTTAGCCTAGGGGAGCCCTAGCCTAAGGCCTAGGCGTGCCCGAGCCTGAGGGCTCGGGGAGCCCTAGCCTTAGCCTAGGGGAGCCCTAGCCTAAGGCCTAGGCGTGCCCGAGCCTGAGGGCTCGGGGAGCCCTAGCCTTAGCCTAGGGGAGCCCTAGCCTAAGGCCTAGGCGTGCCCGAGCCTGAGGGCTCGGGGAGCCCTAGCCTTAGCCTAGGGGAGCCCTAGCCTAAGGCCTAGGCGTGCCCGAGCCTGAGGGCTCGGGGAGCCCTAGCCTTAGCCTAGGGGAGCCCTAGCCTAAGGCCTAGGCGTGCCCGAGCCTGAGGGCTCGGGGAGCCCTAGCCTTAGCCTAGGGGAGCCCTAGCCTAAGGCCTAGGCGTGCCCGAGCCTGAGGGCTCGGGGAGCCCTAGCCTTAGCCTAGGGGAGCCCTAGCCTAAGGCCTAGGCGTGCCCGAGCCTGAGGGCTCGGGGAGCCCTAGCCTTAGCCTAGGGGAGCCCTAGCCTAAGGCCTAGGCGTGCCCGAGCCTGAGGGCTCGGGGAGCCCTAGCCTTAGCCTAGGGGAGCCCTAGCCTAAAGCCTAGGCGTGCCCGAGCCTGAGGGCTCGGGGAGCCCTAGCCTTAGCCTAGGGGAGCCCTAGCCTAAAGCCTAGGGGTGCCCGAGCCTGAAGGCTAGGGGAGCCCTAGCCTTAGCCTGGGGGAGCCTAAAGCCTAGGGGTGCCCTAGCCTGAAGGCTCGGGGAGCCCTAGCCTTAGCCTAGGGGAGCCCTAGCCTAAAGCCTAGGGGTGCCCTAGCCTGAAAGCTAGGGGAGCCCTAGCCTTAGCCTAGGGGAGCCTAAAGCCTAGGGGTGCCCTAGCCTGAAGGCTAGGGGAGCCCTAGCCTTAGCCTAGGGGGGCCCTAGCCTAAAGCCTAGGGGTGCCCTAGCCTGAAGGCTAGGGGAGCCCTAGCCTTAGCCTAGGGGAGCCTAAAGCCTAGGGGTGCCCAAGCCTGAAGGCTAGGGGAGCCCTAGCCTTAGCATAGGGGAGCCCTAGCCTAAAGCCTAGGGGTGCCCTAGCCTGAAGGCTAGGGGAGCCCTAGCCTTAGCCTAGGGGAGCCTAAAGCCTAGGGGTGCCCTAGCCTGAAGGCTAGGGGAGCCCTAGCCTTAGCCTAGGGGAGCCCTAGCCTAAAGCCTAGGGGTGCCCTAGCCTTAGCCTAGGGGAGCCTAAAGCCTAGGGGAGCCCTAGCCTTAGCCTAGGGGAGCCTAAAGCCTAGTGGTGCCCTAGCCTGAAGGCTAGGGGAGCCCTAGCCTTAGCCTAGGGGAGCCTAAAGCCTAGGGGTGCCCTAGCCTGAAGGCTAGGGGAGCCCTAGCCTTAGCCTAGGGGAGCCTAAAGCCTAGGGGTGCCCTAGCCTGAAGGCTAGGGGAGCCCTAGCCTTAGCCTAGGGGAGCCCTAGCCTAAAGCCTAGGGGTGCCCTAGCCTGAAGGCTAGGGTAGCCCTAGCCTTAGCCTAGGGGAGCCTAAAGCCTAGGGGTGCCCTAGCCTGAGGGCTCGGGGAGCCCTAGCCTTAGCCTAGGGGAGCCCTAGCCTAAGGCCTAGGCGTGCCCGAGCCTGAGGGCTCGGGGAGCCCTAGCCTTAGCCTAGGGGAGCCCTAGCCTAAGGCCTAGGCGTGCCCGAGCCTGAGGGCTCGGGGAGCCCTAGCCTTAGCCTAGGGGAGCCCTAGCCTAAGGCCTAGGCGTGCCCGAGCCTGAGGGCTCGGGGAGCCCTAGCCTTAGCCTAGGGGAGCCCTAGCCTAAGGCCTAGGCGTGCCCGAGCCTGAGGGCTCGGGGAGCCCTAGCCTTAGCCTAGGGGAGCCCTAGCCTAAGGCCTAGGCGTGCCCGAGCCTGAGGGCTCGGGGAGCCCTAGCCTTAGCCTAGGGGAGCCCTAGCCTAAGGCCTAGGCGTGCCCGAGCCTGAGGGCTCGGGGAGCCCTAGCCTTAGCCTAGGGGAGCCCTAGCCTAAGGCCTAGGCGTGCCCGAGCCTGAGGGCTCGGGGAGCCCTAGCCTTAGCCTAGGGGAGCCCTAGCCTAAGGCCTAGGCGTGCCCGAGCCTGAGGGCTCGGGGAGCCCTAGCCTTAGCCTAGGGGAGCCCTAGCCTAAGGCCTAGGCGTGCCCGAGCCTGAGGGCTCGGGGAGCCCTAGCCTTAGCCTAGGGGAGCCCTAGCCTAAGGCCTAGGCGTGCCCGAGCCTGAGGGCTCGGGGAGCCCTAGCCTTAGCCTAGGGGAGCCCTAGCCTAAGGCCTAGGCGTGCCCGAGCCTGAGGGCTCGGGGAGCCCTAGCCTTAGCCTAGGGGAGCCCTAGCCTAAGGCCTAGGCGTGCCCGAGCCTGAGGGCTCGGGGAGCCCTAGCCTTAGCCTAGGGGAGCCCTAGCCTAAGGCCTAGGCGTGCCCGAGCCTGAGGGCTCGGGGAGCCCTAGCCTTAGCCTAGGGGAGCCCTAGCCTAAGGCCTAGGCGTGCCCGAGCCTGAGGGCTCGGGGAGCCCTAGCCTTAGCCTAGGGGAGCCCTAGCCTAAGGCCTAGGCGTGCCCGAGCCTGAGGGCTCGGGGAGCCCTAGCCTTAGCCTAGGGGAGCCCTAGCCTAAGGCCTAGGCGTGCCCGAGCCTGAGGGCTCGGGGAGCCCTAGCCTTAGCCTAGGGGAGCCCTAGCCTAAGGCCTAGGCGTGCCCGAGCCTGAGGGCTCGGGGAGCCCTAGCCTTAGCCTAGGGGAGCCCTAGCCTAAGGCCTAGGCGTGCCCGAGCCTGAGGGCTCGGGGAGCCCTAGCCTTAGCCTAGGGGAGCCCTAGCCTAAGGCCTAGGCGTGCCCGAGCCTGAGGGCTCGGGGAGCCCTAGCCTTAGCCTAGGGGAGCCCTAGCCTAAGGCCTAGGCGTGCCCGAGCCTGAGGGCTCGGGGAGCCCTAGCCTTAGCCTAGGGGAGCCCTAGCCTAAGGCCTAGGCGTGCCCGAGCCTGAGGGCTCGGGGAGCCCTAGCCTTAGCCTAGGGGAGCCCTAGCCTAAGGCCTAGGCGTGCCCGAGCCTGAGGGCTCGGGGAGCCCTAGCCTTAGCCTAGGGGAGCCCTAGCCTAAGGCCTAGGCGTGCCCGAGCCTGAGGGCTCGGGGAGCCCTAGCCTTAGCCTAGGGGAGCCCTAGCCTAAGGCCTAGGCGTGCCCGAGCCTGAGGGCTCGGGGAGCCCTAGCCTTAGCCTAGGGGAGCCCTAGCCTAAGGCCTAGGCGTGCCCGAGCCTGAGGGCTCGGGGAGCCCTAGCCTTAGCCTAGGGGAGCCCTAGCCTAAGGCCTAGGCGTGCCCGAGCCTGAGGGCTCGGGGAGCCCTAGCCTTAGCCTAGGGGAGCCCTAGCCTAAGGCCTAGGCGTGCCCGAGCCTGAGGGCTCGGGGAGCCCTAGCCTTAGCCTAGGGGAGCCCTAGCCTAAGGCCTAGGCGTGCCCGAGCCTGAGGGCTCGGGGAGCCCTAGCCTTAGCCTAGGGGAGCCCTAGCCTAAGGCCTAGGCGTGCCCGAGCCTGAGGGCTCGGGGAGCCCTAGCCTTAGCCTAGGGGAGCCCTAGCCTAAGGCCTAGGCGTGCCCGAGCCTGAGGGCTCGGGGAGCCCTAGCCTTAGCCTAGGGGAGCCCTAGCCTAAGGCCTAGGCGTGCCCGAGCCTGAGGGCTCGGGGAGCCCTAGCCTTAGCCTAGGGGAGCCCTAGCCTAAGGCCTAGGCGTGCCCGAGCCTGAGGGCTCGGGGAGCCCTAGCCTTAGCCTAGGGGAGCCCTAGCCTAAGGCCTAGGCGTGCCCGAGCCTGAGGGCTCGGGGAGCCCTAGCCTTAGCCTAGGGGAGCCCTAGCCTAAGGCCTAGGCGTGCCCGAGCCTGAGGGCTCGGGGAGCCCTAGCCTTAGCCTAGGGGAGCCCTAGCCTAAGGCCTAGGCGTGCCCGAGCCTGAGGGCTCGGGGAGCCCTAGCCTTAGCCTAGGGGAGCCCTAGCCTAAGGCCTAGGCGTGCCCGAGCCTGAGGGCTCGGGGAGCCCTAGCCATAGCCTAGGGGAGCCCTAGCCTAAGGCCTAGGCGTGCCCGAGCCTGAGGGCTCGGGGAGCCCTAGCCTTAGCCTAGGGGAGCCCTAGCCTAAGGCCTAGGCGTGCCCGAGCCTGAGGGCTCGGGGAGCCCTAGCCTTAGCCTAGGGGAGCCCTAGCCTAAGGCCTAGGCGTGCCCGAGCCTGAGGGCTCGGGGAGCCCTAGCCTTAGCCTAGGGGAGCCCTAGCCTAAGGCCTAGGCGTGCCCGAGCCTGAGGGCTCGGGGAGCCCTAGCCTTAGCCTAGGGGAGCCCTAGCCTAAGGCCTAGGCGTGCCCGAGCCTGAGGGCTCGGGGAGCCCCTAGCCTTAGCCTAGGGGAGCCCTAGCCTAAGGCCTAGGCGTGCCCGAGCCTGAGGGCTCGGGGAGCCCTAGCCTTAGCCTAGGGGAGCCCTAGCCTAAGGCCTAGGCGTGCCCGAGCCTGAGGGCTCGGGGAGCCCTAGCCTTAGCCTAGGGGAGCCCTAGCCTAAGGCCTAGGCGTGCCCGAGCCTGAGGGCTCGGGGAGCCCTAGCCTTAGCCTAGGGGAGCCCTAGCCTAAGGCCTAGGCGTGCCCGAGCCTGAGGGCTCGGGGAGCCCTAGCCTTAGCCTAGGGGAGCCCTAGCCTAAGGCCTAGGCGTGCCCGAGCCTGAGGGCTCGGGGAGCCCTAGCCTTAGCCTAGGGGAGCCCTAGCCTAAGGCCTAGGCGTGCCCGAGCCTGAGGGCTCGGGGAGCCCTAGCCTTAGCCTAGGGGAGCCCTAGCCTAAGGCCTAGGCGTGCCCGAGCCTGAGGGCTCGGGGAGCCCTAGCCTTAGCCTAGGGGAGCCCTAGCCTAAGGCCTAGGCGTGCCCGAGCCTGAGGGCTCGGGGAGCCCTAGCCTTAGCCTAGGGGAGCCCTAGCCTAAGGCCTAGGCGTGCCCGAGCCTGAGGGCTCGGGGAGCCCTAGCCTTAGCCTAGGGGAGCCCTAGCCTAAGGCCTAGGCGTGCCCGAGCCTGAGGGCTCGGGGAGCCCTAGCCTTAGCCTAGGGGAGCCCTAGCCTAAGGCCTAGGCGTGCCCGAGCCTGAGGGCTCGGGGAGCCCTAGCCTTAGCCTAGGGGAGCCCTAGCCTAAGGCCTAGGCGTGCCCGAGCCTGAGGGCTCGGGGAGCCCTAGCCTTAGCCTAGGGGAGCCCTAGCCTAAGGCCTAGGCGTGCCCGAGCCTGAGGGCTCGGGGAGCCCTAGCCTTAGCCTAGGGGAGCCCTAGCCTAAGGCCTAGGCGTGCCCGAGCCTGAGGGCTCGGGGAGCCCTAGCCTTAGCCTAGGGGAGCCCTAGCCTAAGGCCTAGGCGTGCCCGAGCCTGAGGGCTCGGGGAGCCCTAGCCTTAGCCTAGGGGAGCCCTAGCCTAAGGCCTAGGCGTGCCCGAGCCTGAGGGCTCGGGGAGCCCTAGCCTTAGCCTAGGGGAGCCCTAGCCTAAGGCCTAGGCGTGCCCGAGCCTGAGGGCTCGGGGAGCCCTAGCCTTAGCCTAGGGGAGCCCTAGCCTAAGGCCTAGGCGTGCCCGAGCCTGAGGGCTCGGGGAGCCCTAGCCTTAGCCTAGGGGAGCCCTAGCCTAAGGCCTAGGCGTGCCCGAGCCTGAGGGCTCGGGGAGCCCTAGCCTTAGCCTAGGGGAGCCCTAGCCTAAGGCCTAGGCGTGCCCGAGCCTGAGGGCTCGGGGAGCCCTAGCCTTAGCCTAGGGGAGCCCTAGCCTAAGGCCTAGGCGTGCCCGAGCCTGAGGGCTCGGGGAGCCCTAGCCTTAGCCTAGGGGAGCCCTAGCCTAAGGCCTAGGCGTGCCCGAGCCTGAGGGCTCGGGGAGCCCTAGCCTTAGCCTAGGGGAGCCCTAGCCTAAGGCCTAGGCGTGCCCGAGCCTGAGGGCTCGGGGAGCCCTAGCCTTAGCCTAGGGGAGCCCTAGCCTAAGGCCTAGGCGTGCCCGAGCCTGAGGGCTCGGGAGCCCTAGCCTTAGCCTAGGGGAGCCCTAGCCTAAAGCCTAGGCGTGCCCGAGCCTGAGGGCTCGGGGAGCCCTAGCCTTAGCCTAGGGGAGCCCTAGCCTAAAGCCTAGGGGTGCCCGAGCCTGAAGGCTAGGGGAGCCCTAGCCTTAGCCTGGGGGAGCCCTAGCCTAAAGCCTAGGGGTGCCCTAGCCTGAAAGCTAGGGGAGCCCTAGCCTTAGCCTAGGGGAGCCTAAAGCCTAGGGGTGCCCTAGCCTGAAGGCTAGGGGAGCCCTAGCCTTAGCCTAGGGGGGCCCTAGCCTAAAGCCTAGGGGTGCCCTAGCCTGAAGGCTAGGGGAGCCCTAGCCTTAGCCTAGGGGAGCCTAAAGCCTAGGGGTGCCCAAGCCTGAAGGCTAGGGGAGCCCTAGCCTTAGCATAGGGGAGCCCTAGCCTAAAGCCTAGGGGTGCCCTAGCCTGAAGGCTAGGGGAGCCCTAGCCTTAGCCTAGGGGAGCCTAAAGCCTAGGGGTGCCCTAGCCTGAAGGCTAGGGGAGCCCTAGCCTTAGCCTAGGGGAGCCCTAGCCTAAAGCCTAGGGGTGCCCTAGCCTTAGCTAGGGGAGCCTAAGCCTAGGGGAGCCCTAGCCTTAGCCTAGGGGAGCCTAAAGCCTAGGGGTGCCCTAGCCTGAAGGCTAGGGGAGCCCTAGCCTTAGCCTAGGGGAGCCTAAAGCCTAGGGGTGCCCTAGCCTGAAGGCTAGGGGAGCCCTAGCCTTAGCCTAGGGGAGCCTAAAGCCTAGGGGTGCCCTAGCCTGAAGGCTAGGGGAGCCCTAGCCTTAGCCTAGGGGAGCCCTAGCCTAAAGCCTAGGGGTGCCCTAGCCTGAAGGCTAGGGGAGCCCTAGCCTTAGCCTAGGGGAGCCTAGCCTAAGGCCTAGGGGTGCCCTAGCCTGAGGGCTCGGGGAGCCCTAGCCTTAGCCTAGGGGAGCCCTAGCCTAAGGCCTAGGCGTGCCCTAGCCTGAGGGCTCGGGGAGCCCTAGCCTTAGCCTAGGGGAGCCCTAGCCTAAGGCCTAGGCGTGCCCTAGCCTGAGGGCTCGGGGAGCCCTAGCCTTAGCCTAGGGGAGCCCTAGCCTAAGGCCTAGGCGTGCCCTAGCCTGAGGGCTCGGGGAGCCCTAGCCTTAGCCTAGGGGAGCCCTAGCCTAAGGCCTAGGCGTGCCCTAGCCTGAGGGCTCGGGGAGCCCTAGCCTTAGCCTAGGGGAGCCCTAGCCTAAGGCCTAGGCGTGCCCTAGCCTGAGGGCTCGGGGAGCCCTAGCCTTAGCCTAGGGGAGCCCTAGCCTAAGGCCTAGGCGTGCCCTAGCCTGAGGGCTCGGGGAGCCCTAGCCTTAGCCTAGGGGAGCCCTAGCCTAAGGCCTAGGCGTGCCCTAGCCTGAGGGCTCGGGGAGCCCTAGCCTTAGCCTAGGGGAGCCCTAGCCTAAGGCCTAGGCGTGCCCTAGCCTGAGGGCTCGGGGAGCCCTAGCCTTAGCCTAGGGGAGCCCTAGCCTAAGGCCTAGGCGTGCCCGAGCCTGAGGGCTCGGGGAGCCCTAGCCTTAGCCTAGGGGAGCCCTAGCCTAAGGCCTAGGCGTGCCCGAGCCTGAGGGCTCGGGGAGCCCTAGCCTTAGCCTAGGGGAGCCCTAGCCTAAGGCCTAGGCGTGCCCGAGCCTGAGGGCTCGGGGAGCCCTAGCCTTAGCCTAGGGGAGCCCTAGCCTAAGGCCTAGGCGTGCCCGAGCCTGAGGGCTCGGGGAGCCCTAGCCTTAGCCTAGGGGAGCCCTAGCCTAAGGCCTAGGCGTGCCCGAGCCTGAGGGCTCGGGGAGCCCTAGCCTTAGCCTAGGGGAGCCCTAGCCTAAGGCCTAGGCGTGCCCGAGCCTGAGGGCTCGGGGAGCCCTAGCCTTAGCCTAGGGGAGCCCTAGCCTAAGGCCTAGGCGTGCCCGAGCCTGAGGGCTCGGGGAGCCCTAGCCTTAGCCTAGGGGAGCCCTAGCCTAAGGCCTAGGCGTGCCCGAGCCTGAGGGCTCGGGGAGCCCTAGCCTTAGCCTAGGGGAGCCCTAGCCTAAGGCCTAGGCGTGCCCGAGCCTGAGGGCTCGGGGAGCCCTAGCCTTAGCCTAGGGGAGCCCTAGCCTAAGGCCTAGGCGTGCCCGAGCCTGAGGGCTCGGGGAGCCCTAGCCTTAGCCTAGGGGAGCCCTAGCCTAAGGCCTAGGCGTGCCCGAGCCTGAGGGCTCGGGGAGCCCTAGCCTTAGCCTAGGGGAGCCCTAGCCTAAGGCCTAGGCGTGCCCGAGCCTGAGGGCTCGGGGAGCCCTAGCCTTAGCCTAGGGGAGCCCTAGCCTAAGGCCTAGGCGTGCCCGAGCCTGAGGGCTCGGGGAGCCCTAGCCTTAGCCTAGGGGAGCCCTAGCCTAAGGCCTAGGCGTGCCCGAGCCTGAGGGCTCGGGGAGCCCTAGCCTTAGCCTAGGGGAGCCCTAGCCTAAGGCCTAGGCGTGCCCGAGCCTGAGGGCTCGGGGAGCCCTAGCCTTAGCCTAGGGGAGCCCTAGCCTAAGGCCTAGGCGTGCCCGAGCCTGAGGGCTCGGGGAGCCCTAGCCTTAGCCTAGGGGAGCCCTAGCCTAAGGCCTAGGCGTGCCCGAGCCTGAGGGCTCGGGGAGCCCTAGCCTTAGCCTAGGGGAGCCCTAGCCTAAGGCCTAGGCGTGCCCGAGCCTGAGGGCTCGGGGAGCCCTAGCCTTAGCCTAGGGGAGCCCTAGCCTAAGGCCTAGGCGTGCCCGAGCCTGAGGGCTCGGGCAGCCCTAGCCTTAGCCTAGGGGAGCCCTAGCCTAAGGCCTAGGCGTGCCCGAGCCTGAGGGCTCGGGGAGCCCTAGCCTTAGCCTAGGGGAGCCCTAGCCTAAGGCCTAGGCGTGCCCGAGCCTGAGGGCTCGGGGAGCCCTAGCCTTAGCCTAGGGGAGCCCTAGCCTAAGGCCTAGGCGTGCCCGGGCCTGAGGGCTCGGGGAGCCCTAGCCTTAGCCTAGGGGAGCCCTAGCCTAAGGCCTAGGCGTGCCCGGGCCTGAGGGCTCGGGGAGCCCTAGCCTTAGCCTAGGGGAGCCCTAGCCTAAGGCCTAGGCGTGCCCGGGCCTGAGGGCTCGGGGAGCCCTAGCCTTAGCCTAGGGGAGCCCTAGCCTAAGGCCTAGGCGTGCCCGGGCCTGAGGGCTCGGGGAGCCCTAGCCTTAGCCTAGGGGAGCCCTAGCCTAAGGCCTAGGCGTGCCCGGGCCTGAGGGCTCGGGGAGCCCTAGCCTTAGCCTAGGGGAGCCCTAGCCTAAGGCCTAGGCGTGCCCGGGCCTGAGGGCTCGGGGAGCCCTAGCCTTAGCCTAGGGGAGCCCTAGCCTAAGGCCTAGGCGTGCCCGGGCCTGAGGGCTCGGGGAGCCCTAGCCTTAGCCTAGGGGAGCCCTAGCCTAAGGCCTAGGCGTGCCCGGGCCTGAGGGCTCGGGGAGCCCTAGCCTTAGCCTAGGGGAGCCCTAGCCTAAGGCCTAGGCGTGCCCGGCCTGAGGGCTCGGGGAGCCCTAGCCTTAGCCTAGGGGAGCCCTAGCCTAAGGCCTAGGCGTGCCCGAGCCTGAGGGCTCGGGGAGCCCTAGCCTTAGCCTAGGGGAGCCCTAGCCTAAGGCCTAGGCGTGCCCGAGCCTGAGGGCTCGGGGAGCCCTAGCCTTAGCCTAGGGGAGCCCTAGCCTAAGGCCTAGGCGTGCCCGAGCCTGAGGGCTCGGGGAGCCCTAGCCTTAGCCTAGGGGAGCCCTAGCCTAAGGCCTAGGCGTGCCCGAGCCTGAGGGCTCGGGGAGCCCTAGCCTTAGCCTAGGGGAGCCCTAGCCTAAGGCCTAGGCGTGCCCGAGCCTGAGGGCTCGGGGAGCCCTAGCCTTAGCCTAGGGGAGCCCTAGCCTAAGGCCTAGGCGTGCCCGAGCCTGAGGGCTCGGGGAGCCCTAGCCTTAGCCTAGGGGAGCCCTAGCCTAAGGCCTAGGCGTGCCCGAGCCTGAGGGCTCGGGGAGCCCTAGCCTTAGCCTAGGGGAGCCCTAGCCTAAGGCCTAGGCGTGCCCGAGCCTGAGGGCTCGGGGAGCCCTAGCCTTAGCCTAGGGGAGCCCTAGCCTAAGGCCTAGGCGTGCCCGAGCCTGAGGGCTCGGGGAGCCCTAGCCTTAGCCTAGGGGAGCCCTAGCCTAAGGCCTAGGCGTGCCCGAGCCTGAGGGCTCGGGGAGCCCTAGCCTTAGCCTAGGGGAGCCCTAGCCTAAGGCCTAGGCGTGCCCGAGCCTGAGGGCTCGGGGAGCCCTAGCCTTAGCCTAGGGGAGCCCTAGCCTAAGGCCTAGGCGTGCCCGAGCCTGAGGGCTCGGGGAGCCCTAGCCTTAGCCTAGGGGAGCCCTAGCCTAAGGCCTAGGCGTGCCCGAGCCTGAGGGCTCGGGGAGCCCTAGCCTTAGCCTAGGGGAGCCCTAGCCTAAGGCCTAGGCGTGCCCGAGCCTGAGGGCTCGGGGAGCCCTAGCCTTAGCCTAGGGGAGCCCTAGCCTAAGGCCTAGGCGTGCCCGAGCCTGAGGGCTCGGGGAGCCCTAGCCTTAGCCTAGGGGAGCCCTAGCCTAAGGCCTAGGCGTGCCCGAGCCTGAGGGCTCGGGGAGCCCTAGCCTTAGCCTAGGGGAGCCCTAGCCTAAGGCCTAGGCGTGCCCGAGCCTGAGGGCTCGGGGAGCCCTAGCCTTAGCCTAGGGGAGCCCTAGCCTAAGGCCTAGGCGTGCCCGAGCCTGAGGGCTCGGGGAGCCCTAGCCTTAGCCTAGGGGAGCCCTAGCCTAAGGCCTAGGCGTGCCCGAGCCTGAGGGCTCGGGGAGCCCTAGCCTTAGCCTAGGGGAGCCCTAGCCTAAGGCCTAGGCGTGCCCGAGCCTGAGGGCTCGGGGAGCCCTAGCCTTAGCCTAGGGGAGCCCTAGCCTAAGGCCTAGGCGTGCCCGAGCCTGAGGGCTCGGGGAGCCCTAGCCTTAGCCTAGGGGAGCCCTAGCCTAAGGCCTAGGCGTGCCCGAGCCTGAGGGCTCGGGGAGCCCTAGCCTTAGCCTAGGGGAGCCCTAGCCTAAGGCCTAGGCGTGCCCGAGCCTGAGGGCTCGGGGAGCCCTAGCCTTAGCCTAGGGGAGCCCTAGCCTAAGGCCTAGGCGTGCCCGAGCCTGAGGGCTCGGGGAGCCCTAGCCTTAGCCTAGGGGAGCCCTAGCCTAAGGCCTAGGCGTGCCCGAGCCTGAGGGCTCGGGGAGCCCTAGCCTTAGCCTAGGGGAGCCCTAGCCTAAGGCCTAGGCGTGCCCGAGCCTGAGGGCTCGGGGAGCCCTAGCCTTAGCCTAGGGGAGCCCTAGCCTAAGGCCTAGGCGTGCCCGAGCCTGAGGGCTCGGGGAGCCCTAGCCTTAGCCTAGGGGAGCCCTAGCCTAAGGCCTAGGCGTGCCCGAGCCTGAGGGCTCGGGGAGCCCTAGCCTTAGCCTAGGGGAGCCCTAGCCTAAGGCCTAGGCGTGCCCGAGCCTGAGGGCTCGGGGAGCCCTAGCCTTAGCCTAGGGGAGCCCTAGCCTAAGGCCTAGGCGTGCCCGAGCCTGAGGGCTCGGGGAGCCCTAGCCTTAGCCTAGGGGAGCCCTAGCCTAAGGCCTAGGCGTGCCCGAGCCTGAGGGCTCGGGGAGCCCTAGCCTTAGCCTAGGGGAGCCCTAGCCTAAGGCCTAGGCGTGCCCGAGCCTGAGGGCTCGGGGAGCCCTAGCCTTAGCCTAGGGGAGCCCTAGCCTAAGGCCTAGGCGTGCCCGAGCCTGAGGGCTCGGGGAGCCCTAGCCTTAGCCTAGGGGAGCCCTAGCCTAAGGCCTAGGCGTGCCCGAGCCTGAGGGCTCGGGGAGCCCTAGCCTTAGCCTAGGGGAGCCCTAGCCTAAGGCCTAGGCGTGCCCGAGCCTGAGGGCTCGGGGAGCCCTAGCCTTAGCCTAGGGGAGCCCTAGCCTAAGGCCTAGGCGTGCCCGAGCCTGAGGGCTCGGGGAGCCCTAGCCTTAGCCTAGGGGAGCCCTAGCCTAAGGCCTAGGCGTGCCCGAGCCTGAGGGCTCGGGGAGCCCTAGCCTTAGCCTAGGGGAGCCCTAGCCTAAGGCCTAGGCGTGCCCGAGCCTGAGGGCTCGGGGAGCCCTAGCCTTAGCCTAGGGGAGCCCTAGCCTAAGGCCTAGGCGTGCCCGAGCCTGAGGGCTCGGGGAGCCCTAGCCTTAGCCTAGGGGAGCCCTAGCCTAAGGCCTAGGCGTGCCCGAGCCTGAGGGCTCGGGGAGCCCTAGCCTTAGCCTAGGGGAGCCCTAGCCTAAGGCCTAGGCGTGCCCGAGCCTGAGGGCTCGGGGAGCCCTAGCCTTAGCCTAGGGGAGCCCTAGCCTAAGGCCTAGGCGTGCCCGAGCCTGAGGGCTCGGGGAGCCCTAGCCTTAGCCTAGGGGAGCCCTAGCCTAAGGCCTAGGCGTGCCCGAGCCTGAGGGCTCGGGGAGCCCTAGCCTTAGCCTAGGGGAGCCCTAGCCTAAGGCCTAGGCGTGCCCGAGCCTGAGGGCTCGGGGAGCCCTAGCCTTAGCCTAGGGGAGCCCTAGCCTAAGGCCTAGGCGTGCCCGAGCCTGAGGGCTCGGGGAGCCCTAGCCTTAGCCTAGGGGAGCCCTAGCCTAAGGCCTAGGCGTGCCCGAGCCTGAGGGCTCGGGGAGCCCTAGCCTTAGCCTAGGGGAGCCCTAGCCTAAGGCCTAGGCGTGCCCGAGCCTGAGGGCTCGGGGAGCCCTAGCCTTAGCCTAGGGGAGCCCTAGCCTAAGGCCTAGGCGTGCCCGAGCCTGAGGGCTCGGGGAGCCCTAGCCTTAGCCTAGGGGAGCCCTAGCCTAAGGCCTAGGCGTGCCCGAGCCTGAGGGCTCGGGGAGCCCTAGCCTTAGCCTAGGGGAGCCCTAGCCTAAGGCCTAGGCGTGCCCGAGCCTGAGGGCTCGGGGAGCCCTAGCCTTAGCCTAGGGGAGCCCTAGCCTAAGGCCTAGGCGTGCCCGAGCCTGAGGGCTCGGGGAGCCCTAGCCTTAGCCTAGGGGAGCCCTAGCCTAAGGCCTAGGCGTGCCCGAGCCTGAGGGCTCGGGGAGCCCTAGCCTTAGCCTAGGGGAGCCCTAGCCTAAGGCCTAGGCGTGCCCGAGCCTGAGGGCTCGGGGAGCCCTAGCCTTAGCCTAGGGGAGCCCTAGCCTAAGGCCTAGGCGTGCCCGAGCCTGAGGGCTCGGGGAGCCCTAGCCTTAGCCTAGGGGAGCCCTAGCCTAAGGCCTAGGCGTGCCCGAGCCTGAGGGCTCGGGGAGCCCTAGCCTTAGCCTAGGGGAGCCCTAGCCTAAGGCCTAGGCGTGCCCGAGCCTGAGGGCTCGGGGAGCCCTAGCCTTAGCCTAGGGGAGCCCTAGCCTAAGGCCTAGGCGTGCCCGAGCCTGAGGGCTCGGGGAGCCCTAGCCTTAGCCTAGGGGAGCCCTAGCCTAAGGCCTAGGCGTGCCCGAGCCTGAGGGCTCGGGGAGCCCTAGCCTTAGCCTAGGGGAGCCCTAGCCTAAGGCCTAGGCGTGCCCGAGCCTGAGGGCTCGGGGAGCCCTAGCCTTAGCCTAGGGGAGCCCTAGCCTAAGGCCTAGGCGTGCCCGAGCCTGAGGGCTCGGGGAGCCCTAGCCTTAGCCTAGGGGAGCCCTAGCCTAAGGCCTAGGCGTGCCCGAGCCTGAGGGCTCGGGGAGCCCTAGCCTTAGCCTAGGGGAGCCCTAGCCTAAGGCCTAGGCGTGCCCGAGCCTGAGGGCTCGGGGAGCCCTAGCCTTAGCCTAGGGGAGCCCTAGCCTAAGGCCTAGGCGTGCCCGAGCCTGAGGGCTCGGGGAGCCCTAGCCTTAGCCTAGGGGAGCCCTAGCCTAAGGCCTAGGCGTGCCCGAGCCTGAGGGCTCGGGGAGCCCTAGCCTTAGCCTAGGGGAGCCCTAGCCTAAGGCCTAGGCGTGCCCGAGCCTGAGGGCTCGGGGAGCCCTAGCCTTAGCCTAGGGGAGCCCTAGCCTAAGGCCTAGGCGTGCCCGAGCCTGAGGGCTCGGGGAGCCCTAGCCTTAGCCTAGGGGAGCCCTAGCCTAAGGCCTAGGCGTGCCCGAGCCTGAGGGCTCGGGGAGCCCTAGCCTTAGCCTAGGGGAGCCCTAGCCTAAGGCCTAGGCGTGCCCGAGCCTGAGGGCTCGGGGAGCCCTAGCCTTAGCCTAGGGGAGCCCTAGCCTAAGGCCTAGGCGTGCCCGAGCCTGAGGGCTCGGGGAGCCCTAGCCTTAGCCTAGGGGAGCCCTAGCCTAAGGCCTAGGCGTGCCCGAGCCTGAGGGCTCGGGGAGCCCTAGCCTTAGCCTAGGGGAGCCCTAGCCTAAGGCCTAGGCGTGCCCGAGCCTGAGGGCTCGGGGAGCCCTAGCCTTAGCCTAGGGGAGCCCTAGCCTAAGGCCTAGGCGTGCCCGAGCCTGAGGGCTCGGGGAGCCCTAGCCTTAGCCTAGGGGAGCCCTAGCCTAAGGCCTAGGCGTGCCCGAGCCTGAGGGCTCGGGGAGCCCTAGCCTTAGCCTAGGGGAGCCCTAGCCTAAGGCCTAGGCGTGCCCGAGCCTGAGGGCTCGGGGAGCCCTAGCCTTAGCCTAGGGGAGCCCTAGCCTAAGGCCTAGGCGTGCCCGAGCCTGAGGGCTCGGGGAGCCCTAGCCTTAGCCTAGGGGAGCCCTAGCCTAAGGCCTAGGCGTGCCCGAGCCTGAGGGCTCGGGGAGCCCTAGCCTTAGCCTAGGGGAGCCCTAGCCTAAGGCCTAGGCGTGCCCGAGCCTGAGGGCTCGGGGAGCCCTAGCCTTAGCCTAGGGGAGCCCTAGCCTAAGGCCTAGGCGTGCCCGAGCCTGAGGGCTCGGGGAGCCCTAGCCTTAGCCTAGGGGAGCCCTAGCCTAAGGCCTAGGCGTGCCCGAGCCTGAGGGCTCGGGGAGCCCTAGCCTTAGCCTAGGGGAGCCCTAGCCTAAGGCCTAGGCGTGCCCGAGCCTGAGGGCTCGGGGAGCCCTAGCCTTAGCCTAGGGGAGCCCTAGCCTAAGGCCTAGGCGTGCCCGAGCCTGAGGGCTCGGGGAGCCCTAGCCTTAGCCTAGGGGAGCCCTAGCCTAAGGCCTAGGCGTGCCCGAGCCTGAGGGCTCGGGGAGCCCTAGCCTTAGCCTAGGGGAGCCCTAGCCTAAGGCCTAGGCGTGCCCGAGCCTGAGGGCTCGGGGAGCCCTAGCCTTAGCCTAGGGGAGCCCTAGCCTAAGGCCTAGGCGTGCCCGAGCCTGAGGGCTCGGGGAGCCCTAGCCTTAGCCTAGGGGAGCCCTAGCCTAAGGCCTAGGCGTGCCCGAGCCTGAGGGCTCGGGGAGCCCTAGCCTTAGCCTAGGGGAGCCCTAGCCTAAGGCCTAGGCGTGCCCGAGCCTGAGGGCTCGGGGAGCCCTAGCCTTAGCCTAGGGGAGCCCTAGCCTAAGGCCTAGGCGTGCCCGAGCCTGAGGGCTCGGGGAGCCCTAGCCTTAGCCTAGGGGAGCCCTAGCCTAAGGCCTAGGCGTGCCCGAGCCTGAGGGCTCGGGGAGCCCTAGCCTTAGCCTAGGGGAGCCCTAGCCTAAGGCCTAGGCGTGCCCGAGCCTGAGGGCTCGGGGAGCCCTAGCCTTAGCCTAGGGGAGCCCTAGCCTAAGGCCTAGGCGTGCCCGAGCCTGAGGGCTCGGGGAGCCCTAGCCTTAGCCTAGGGGAGCCCTAGCCTAAGGCCTAGGCGTGCCCGAGCCTGAGGGCTCGGGGAGCCCTAGCCTTAGCCTAGGGGAGCCCTAGCCTAAGGCCTAGGCGTGCCCGAGCCTGAGGGCTCGGGGAGCCCTAGCCTTAGCCTAGGGGAGCCCTAGCCTAAGGCCTAGGCGTGCCCGAGCCTGAGGGCTCGGGGAGCCCTAGCCTTAGCCTAGGGGAGCCCTAGCCTAAGGCCTAGGCGTGCCCGAGCCTGAGGGCTCGGGGAGCCCTAGCCTTAGCCTAGGGGAGCCCTAGCCTAAGGCCTAGGCGTGCCCGAGCCTGAGGGCTCGGGGAGCCCTAGCCTTAGCCTAGGGGAGCCCTAGCCTAAGGCCTAGGCGTGCCCGAGCCTGAGGGCTCGGGGAGCCCTAGCCTTAGCCTAGGGGAGCCCTAGCCTAAGGCCTAGGCGTGCCCGAGCCTGAGGGCTCGGGGAGCCCTAGCCTTAGCCTAGGGGAGCCCTAGCCTAAGGCCTAGGCGTGCCCGAGCCTGAGGGCTCGGGGAGCCCTAGCCTTAGCCTAGGGGAGCCCTAGCCTAAGGCCTAGGCGTGCCCGAGCCTGAGGGCTCGGGGAGCCCTAGCCTTAGCCTAGGGGAGCCCTAGCCTAAGGCCTAGGCGTGCCCGAGCCTGAGGGCTCGGGGAGCCCTAGCCTTAGCCTAGGGGAGCCCTAGCCTAAGGCCTAGGCGTGCCCGAGCCTGAGGGCTCGGGGAGCCCTAGCCTTAGCCTAGGGGAGCCCTAGCCTAAGGCCTAGGCGTGCCCGAGCCTGAGGGCTCGGGGAGCCCTAGCCTTAGCCTAGGGGAGCCCTAGCCTAAGGCCTAGGCGTGCCCGAGCCTGAGGGCTCGGGGAGCCCTAGCCTTAGCCTAGGGGAGCCCTAGCCTAAGGCCTAGGCGTGCCCGAGCCTGAGGGCTCGGGGAGCCCTAGCCTTAGCCTAGGGGAGCCCGAGCCTAAGGCCTAGGCGTGCCCGAGCCTGAGGGCTCGGGGAGCCCTAGCCTTAGCCTAGGGGAGCCCTAGCCTAAGGCCTAGGCGTGCCCGAGCCTGAGGGCTCGGGGAGCCCTAGCCTTAGCCTAGGGGAGCCCGAGCCTAAGGCCTAGGCGTGCCCGAGCCTGAGGGCTCGGGGAGCCCTAGCCTTAGCCTAGGGGAGCCCGAGCCTAAGGCCTAGGCGTGCCCGAGCCTGAGGGCTCGGGGAGCCCTAGCCTTAGCCTAGGGGAGCCCGAGCCTAAGGCCTAGGCGTGCCCGAGCCTGAGGGCTCGGGGAGCCCTAGCCTTAGCCTAGGGGAGCCCGAGCCTAAGGCCTAGGCGTGCCCGAGCCTGAGGGCTCGGGGAGCCCTAGCCTTAGCCTAGGGGAGCCCGAGCCTAAGGCCTAGGCGTGCCCGAGCCTGAGGGCTCGGGGAGCCCTAGCCTTAGCCTAGGGGAGCCCGAGCCTAAGGCCTAGGCGTGCCCGAGCCTGAGGGCTCGGGGAGCCCTAGCCTTAGCCTAGGGGAGCCCGAGCCTAAGGCCTAGGCGTGCCCGAGCCTGAGGGCTCGGGGAGCCCTAGCCTTAGCCTAGGGGAGCCCGAGCCTAAGGCCTAGGCGTGCCCGAGCCTGAGGGCTCGGGGAGCCCTAGCCTTAGCCTAGGGGAGCCCGAGCCTAAGGCCTAGGCGTGCCCGAGCCTGAGGGCTCGGGGAGCCCTAGCCTTAGCCTAGGGGAGCCCGAGCCTAAGGCCTAGGCGTGCCCGAGCCTGAGGGCTCGGGGAGCCCTAGCCTTAGCCTAGGGGAGCCCGAGCCTAAGGCCTAGGCGTGCCCGAGCCTGAGGGCTCGGGGAGCCCTAGCCTTAGCCTAGGGGAGCCCGAGCCTAAGGCCTAGGCGTGCCCGAGCCTGAGGGCTCGGGGAGCCCTAGCCTTAGCCTAGGGGAGCCCGAGCCTAAGGCCTAGGCGTGCCCGAGCCTGAGGGCTCGGGGAGCCCTAGCCTTAGCCTAGGGGAGCCCGAGCCTAAGGCCTAGGCGTGCCCGAGCCTGAGGGCTCGGGGAGCCCTAGCCTTAGCCTAGGGGAGCCCGAGCCTAAGGCCTAGGCGTGCCCGAGCCTGAGGGCTCGGGGAGCCCTAGCCTTAGCCTAGGGGAGCCCGAGCCTAAGGCCTAGGCGTGCCCGAGCCTGAGGGCTCGGGGAGCCCTAGCCTTAGCCTAGGGGAGCCCGAGCCTAAGGCCTAGGCGTGCCCGAGCCTGAGGGCTCGGGGAGCCCTAGCCTTAGCCTAGGGGAGCCCGAGCCTAAGGCCTAGGCGTGCCCGAGCCTGAGGGCTCGGGGAGCCCTAGCCTTAGCCTAGGGGAGCCCGAGCCTAAGGCCTAGGCGTGCCCGAGCCTGAGGGCTCGGGGAGCCCTAGCCTTAGCCTAGGGGAGCCCGAGCCTAAGGCCTAGGCGTGCCCGAGCCTGAGGGCTCGGGGAGCCCTAGCCTTAGCCTAGGGGAGCCCGAGCCTAAGGCCTAGGCGTGCCCGAGCCTGAGGGCTCGGGGAGCCCTAGCCTTAGCCTAGGGGAGCCCGAGCCTAAGGCCTAGGCGTGCCCGAGCCTGAGGGCTCGGGGAGCCCTAGCCTTAGCCTAGGGGAGCCCGAGCCTAAGGCCTAGGCGTGCCCGAGCCTGAGGGCTCGGGGAGCCCTAGCCTTAGCCTAGGGGAGCCCGAGCCTAAGGCCTAGGCGTGCCCGAGCCTGAGGGCTCGGGGAGCCCTAGCCTTAGCCTAGGGGAGCCCGAGCCTAAGGCCTAGGCGTGCCCGAGCCTGAGGGCTCGGGGAGCCCTAGCCTTAGCCTAGGGGAGCCCGAGCCTAAGGCCTAGGCGTGCCCGAGCCTGAGGGCTCGGGGAGCCCTAGCCTTAGCCTAGGGGAGCCCGAGCCTAAGGCCTAGGCGTGCCCGAGCCTGAGGGCTCGGGGAGCCCTAGCCTTAGCCTAGGGGAGCCCGAGCCTAAGGCCTAGGCGTGCCCGAGCCTGAGGGCTCGGGGAGCCCTAGCCTTAGCCTAGGGGAGCCCGAGCCTAAGGCCTAGGCGTGCCCGAGCCTGAGGGCTCGGGGAGCCCTAGCCTTAGCCTAGGGGAGCCCGAGCCTAAGGCCTAGGCGTGCCCGAGCCTGAGGGCTCGGGGAGCCCTAGCCTTAGCCTAGGGGAGCCCGAGCCTAAGGCCTAGGCGTGCCCGAGCCTGAGGGCTCGGGGAGCCCTAGCCTTAGCCTAGGGGAGCCCGAGCCTAAGGCCTAGGCGTGCCCGAGCCTGAGGGCTCGGGGAGCCCTAGCCTTAGCCTAGGGGAGCCCGAGCCTAAGGCCTAGGCGTGCCCGAGCCTGAGGGCTCGGGGAGCCCTAGCCTTAGCCTAGGGGAGCCCGAGCCTAAGGCCTAGGCGTGCCCGAGCCTGAGGGCTCGGGGAGCCCTAGCCTTAGCCTAGGGGAGCCCGAGCCTAAGGCCTAGGCGTGCCCGAGCCTGAGGGCTCGGGGAGCCCTAGCCTTAGCCTAGGGGAGCCCGAGC